>NW_004444009.1:8404679-8422732 GCF_000243295.1 Trichechus manatus latirostris | reverse complement strand
ATGGACTGCCAGAAGAATGAACAAATCTGTCTTGGAAGAAGTACAACCAGAATGCTCCTTAGAAGCAAGGATGGCAAGACTACGTCTCATATATTTTGGACATGTTATCAGGAGGGATCAGTCCCTGGAGAAGGACATCATGCTTGGTATAGTAGAGGGTCAGTGAAAAAGAGGAAGACCCTTAATGAAGTGGATTGCCACGGTGGCTGCAACAATGGGCTCGGGACTGGGCAATGTTTTGTTCTGTTGTACATAGGGTCTCTATGAGTCAAACCAACTCAATGACACCTTAACAACAACAACAACACTGAGTATCTATTATGTGACAAGCTCCATAACTAAGTATCAGGGAAACAACAGTGAAAAATAAGAGTTAGTCCTACCACCTAAGAGCCTACAATCTAATCAGAACAAACAAATATATAAATAAATGATCACAGTGCAACATATTGTTACAACAGGCATGAGCATAGTTCACTATTGAAGCAATTAGAAGGGGCATTAAATCCACTCTTGATTGGATTATTAAATTGGTTGGTCAGGAAAGTGCTGCGTAGAGAGCATAATTTGAGTAAGGTATTTGGCAAAGTTTCTGACCGTATGTTTTTGAGGAAGACAGAAGTGGGTTACCTTTTTGAAAAGATGAGTGTTTTCTCACTGAAAGTTACAAGGGAAGGTTGGAGAATGTTGGATGTCTGCTTCATTTGGGTAGTTGGGCTAGATGGTGTCTAAACGTTCTTCTCCTCCACATATCTTTGACACGTGTAGGATGCTGTAGTTGAAGAAGACTCATAAACAACAGTTTGCAAACAGCAAAGAACAGACTTCCCGTACATGTACCTTGGAAGATGCATATTCTTTACAGAACCATCTGTGCACACAATTAGCAATCATTATCAGCAGTATCATCTTTAATGCAAAGCACATGACATGGATAAAATGTGCACAAACACATTTCTGCCCAAGCAGTCAATCAATAAAATAAATGGTAATGGATAAAAATGCCTGAATATGTATTTATGTGTTTAAATAAGAGACCAGTTCATTTTCAGCTCAAGAACAGTTTTATAATCTGCTATGAAGGATGGGGTGATTTTTTTTTTAATAGTTTGGTCTTTGTGAAGAGAAGAAGAAAATTAAATATACAGGACACTATTTAAACACCATCAAGGCCATGATTCAAGAAAACAAAAGACAGGAAATTCAAAGTTAAGGTGTGATTGTGATGTGTTACCCCTCATTCCAGCTGCTGTGTCCATTCACAGTGACAGCTGAAAAGAGAACTGGAACACTATAGAGGCACAGTTTTAAAATATATTTACTTAAGAGAAAACATGGCAGAGATCTTTTGTCCTATTTATGGGAGAAGGGATTAAACACTGACTCATCAGACTGTCTTAAAAACATTTTACAAGTTCAGGAAATATTTGCTAATTCTTGTTTTACTTACCATATGTAAATCAGCCATTTTATTCAGTGGCAGATTTTTTAGAAATTGATTGAGTTAAGCGAATCTGCTAGATTTCTCTTTGATTTCTAAGGGGTCATGTCAAAATAAAGTATTTGCATCTAGTCTTGTTGAAATAGGTGACAGAAATGGAGCAGAAAATTGCAAGAGAAAACAAAGACTGCACGAGCATAAAAAAGAAGACAATACCCTTTCTTTTCAGCACTAGTCAAAAGAGACAGAAGTGACGAAGGTGTAGGCATATTTGTCTACTGTCCAGTGGCTAATGGCTTTTCCACTGTGGGACTGACTTCAGCTGCTCATTTAGCTCAAGGTTTTTTTGTTACTGATGTGGCCTGAAATACCCATCTTCCTTAAAAAGGGAGTGGGAAGGCATGTTTTTAGAAGCTGTAGTCAGAAATGGCATGGAAGAGAAAGAATACGATGTGTTTGGAAAGAAAACAAGTCAAAAGTCCTGAAACATACCTGGGGACAAGGCCCAAAGCAAGGACCAAAGGAAGTTTTGCTTTGCTTTAAAGAAAAGGACGTTTTTAACCTGCTCTTGAAAAGACACATATATTGAGTTGTCCAGTCAGAGGAATGGATTTGCCTTGTCTATCCAGAGTCTTTCTCGGAAGAAAGACCTGTTGACCTGCTTCTGGAAGGTCACAGCCATTGAAAACCTTATGGAACACAGTTCTACTCTGCACACATGGGGTTGCCATGGGTTGGAATCAACTCAACAGCAACTGATTTGGTTTGGTTATCCAGAGCCTTTCATGTAATCCATCCGGCCTTAGTGTTAAAGGCCACTCACAATCCATCCCAAATGGTCTTTTGGACTTTTTTCCCCCTCATTCTGCCAACCCTATCCTTCACAATAGTCACACTAGAGAAAGCCATTTCTGATCTTGCTTGTGTTGTCAATTCTGCTAGGAGGTCCTTCTACCCTTTTCTATCCAACATTTCATCCTCAGGGCCGAGCTCAAAGGTCACAAAGCCTTCTCCTCTACCTGCTGCATGGCCAGTAGCACACTGCTTTACTGTTATTTGATCACTTGTCCTCACACAGTAAATTATAAGCTTCTGGAGGATAAGAAACATGCCTTTTAAATTATTTGTTTACTTATCCTTACCATATTGTATTTTTTTCATATCTGCAGTCATCAACAGAGTGCTTGATGCATAGGAGTGTGCCACACATTTTAGATGAATAAGTGAATGACACTGGTAAAAGAATCAAGTTTATTTCTTGTTTAAAGTGCCTATTTACAAGCAAAACATTGATATTATGTTAAATCGGTTTTGTTTTTAAGCATTAAATCAAGTACCTCAAGACAACACTTTCTGGATATTATTTACTTTTTTTCAAGTAACAGTACAAGTACCTTCAGACAACACTTTCTGGATGTTATTTAGTTTTTTTCAAGTAACAGTATGTCCACTGAGATAATATGCTATCTGCTTTAAAAACAACGACAACAAAACTCTTGGGAGGACTTAGGATAATTTGGTAACATTACAGTGCCATGTGTTTCTCAGGGAAATAGAAGCGGGTAGAACCATGCCAAAGGCTCAGAGATGCACCACTGAGATCTGTCCTTCAAGGGAGCACTTGCTGTCCAGCCACAGGGTGTGTGGTCAGCGGGGAGCTTCCAGCTGTCAACTCCTTCAGAGTTGCCTTAGCTACAGAGTCGTCTTGCTCAAAGTCACACCCTTCCTCGGACAACCCTCAGCCCGTGACTGAATGAGGGGAGGATATATGAGACCAGTCATTTCCGTCCAATGTGGACCACTCTGCTGGGCAAAACTCTCCCTAGAGCTCATCACCAGGCTGGCTCAGGCCTTGTTGGGTCTGCACTGCGGTTTGACTTCTCCCTCTGCCCACCCCTGCTTTCTCTCTCTTCCTTTCACAGATATCAGAGAATTTACACCCCAGATTCTGTCCATATGCTTTTCATTATGTTCAAAATATTTTCTAATTTCCCTTGTAATTTCTTTTTTGATCCATGGGTTGTTTTTAAATGTGTGGTTTAATTTCCAAATATTTGGGGATTTGTCAGTTAACTTCCTGTTATTAATTTCTGATTTGATTCTGCCACAGTGAAAAAATGTACTTAGTATGATTTCAATCCTTTTTTAATTTATTAAGACCTATTTTAAGGCCCAAGGAGACCTGGTAGTACAAATGGTTAAGTGTTCAACTGAAAGGTTGGCAGTTCGAATCCACCCAGCCCCTACTCAGAAGAAAGACCTAGCAATCTGCTTGCATAAAGATTACAGTAAAAAAAAAAACCCTATTGGGCAGTTCTACTCTGCCACATGGGGTCCCTATGAGTTGGAATCAACTCAACGGCACCCAACAACAACATTTTAAGGCCCACAGTATGATGTATCTAAATGGATATTCTATGTACACTTGAAAATGATGTTTATTCTGATCTAAATTAATTTGGTGGGTTGATAACATTATTCAGGTCTTCTATATCCTCATTGATTTGTCTTCTTATCAGGAGAGGAATGTTGGAATCTCCAAATCTAACTGTGGATTTGTCTATTTCTCCTTTTAGCTTTACCAGTTTTTAATTCATGCTTTTTTAGTTAGAAGCATGTATATTTAGAAGTGTTTTATCCTTTTGATAAATTGACTCGTTTATCATTATGAAATGTCTCTCTTTCACCCTGGTAATATTCCTTTTACTGAATGAGCTTTTTCTGATATTATTATATGTGCTGTCCAGACTCATTTTGTTTGGCATAGTACACTTTTTCCCATCTTTTTACTTTTAATTTATTGGTGTTTTCATATATGATATGGGTACTTTGTAGACAACATATAATTGGATCTTGCCTTTTTTTAAAACATCAAATCTGACAACCTCTGCATTTTATCTGGAGTGCTTAAACCTTCTACATTCAACATAATTATTGATATAGTTTGGTTTAACTCTACCATCTTGCTATTTGTTTTCTTTTTTTTTTCCTACCAGGTCTTTATTCTTGTTTTCCTTTTTTTTTTTTTTTTTAATTAATTAAGTCTTCTTTATGTTTCAAGTTTATTAACTTACTAGCTGTTGTGGATTGAATTGTGTCCCACACAAATATCTGTCAACTTGGCTAGTCCATGATTCCCACTATTACGTGATTGTCCACCATTTTGTCATCTGATGTGATTTCCTATACGTTGTAAATCCTGCCTCTATGATGTTAGTGAGGCAGGATTAGAGGTAGTTATGTTAATGAGGTAGGACTCATTAACAACCACTCATTCCTTCGACCACCAATTCTTTCAGCCACTCAGTCCTTCAACATTCATTCCTTCAGCCACTCATTCCTTCAGCCACTAAAAAGAGAAAAGAAAAAAAAAAAAAGATTGTGTCCTAAGCCAATCTCTTTTTAGATATAAAAGAGAAAAGTGATCTGAGAGACAGGGAGACCTCATACCACCAAGAAAACAGCACCAGGAGCAGACCATATCCTTTGGACCCAGGGTCCCTGTACCTGAGAAGCTCCTAGACCAGGGGAAGATTGATGAGAAGGACCTTCCTCCAGAGCTGACAGAGAGAGAAAGGCTTCCCCTGGAGCTGATGCCCTGAATTTGGACTTCTAGCCTACTAGACTGTGAAATAATAAACTTCTGTTTGTTAAAGCCATCCATTTGTGGCATTTCTGTTACAGCAGCACTAGATAACTAAGACACTAGCTATAGTCTTTTTTCATTATTTTAATGATTGCTCTAGGGTTTGCAATATACATTGTAAACTTATCACAGTCTACCTTTAAATAATATTATACCTCTTCATGTATAGTATAAAAATTTTACCACTATATACTTCCCCTCCCATCCTGTTCTTTGTGCTATTGTTGTCGTACAACTTAATTCTACATGTTATAAGCCACCATACATTATTATTTCCACTTTTGACTATTTTTTTAAATAAATTTTTAAATAAGAAAATTGCCTGCATATTTACTATTTCTGGTGTTCTTCATTCCTGGGAAAAGATTCAAATTCCTGTTATTTTCCTTTTACCTAAAGAACTTGTTTTAATATTGATTTTAATACACATCTGCCATTGAAATCTCTGAGCTTTCCAAGTTTTTTAATGAACAAGTTTTGATTTCATATTCATTTTTGAAAGATATTTTTGCTGGAAACAAGATTATAGATTGAGGATTTTTCCTCTAGTATTTTAAAGATGTCAGTCCATTGTTTACTGTCCTATTTGTTTTGATTCAAATCTTTGAATCAAATCTTTCAATTTGTCAGTCTTCAAATCTTCATTCCTCTGTATATAATTATCTTTTTTCCCTCTGACTTCTTTCAATATTTTCTATTTATCATTAGATTTTCAACAGTTTCACGATTATGTGTCATAGTGTGATTTTCTTTATGTTTATTCTGCTTAGGGTTTGTTGAGCTCCTTGAATCTGTAGATTCATACTTTTCTTCAGATTTGGGAAAATATCGGCCATTACTTCTTCAAATATTCTTTATGTTCCCTTTTCCTTTTCTTCTGAGACTTCTTTTACACATATGATAGACCATTTGGTATTATCTCACACGTAACCGAGGTTATGCTCACTTTTTCTCAGTCTTTTTCCTATCTATACTTTATTCTCAATAGCTTTTATTGCTATGTCTTCAAGTTTAGTGATCTTTTATTCTCTAGTGTCTAATCTGCTCATAAGCCCAATCAATGTATTTTTCATTCCAGATATTGTAGTTTTTATATATAAATTGTACTTGTGGTTTTTTTTTTTTTTTTTGTATCTTTCACTTATATCCTCATCATGTTCATGTTTTCCTTTATATCCTTGAGCATAAGGAACATATTTACAATAGTTGTTTTATTGTCTTTCCTGTTGATTTTGTCAACACTGTCCTTTCTGATTTTGTTTCTATTGCCTGACTTTTGTCCTATTTGCACTGCAAATTCTGGCTGCCTCAGACTCCCTGAATTCTGATATTTGTCTTTTCAACAAAGCATGATTACTGGATTCTCTCTGAGTTCTCCTTCTATGAATGATAATCTTAGAATTACCTCCAGACAGAAAGTCTAAGCATAGGTAAGACTCATCTTGTTTGTTTCCTTTTTCTCAGGGACTACACTCCTGTACTGCCTGTGTCCAATGTTTAAAAATATTTGTTGTCTATATTTTGTTCGATTTTTAATTCTTTACCATTTAGGGTAATTCTGATCATCTTATTTCATCACTTTCGGAAGCAGAAATCACAATTTGGAAAAGGTTTTTGTTGTTGTTGTTTTATTGTTTTGTTTTGGGACTTATAATTCTATACCAAACAAAACCAAACCTGCTGCCGTCGAGTTGATCCCAACTCATAGCAACCCTATAGGACAGAGCAGAATTGCTCCATAGGGTTTCCAAGGAGTGGCTGTTGGATTCAAACTGCCAACCTTTGGTTAGCAGCTGAGCTTTTAACCACTGCACTACCAGGCTCCTATAATTCTATAGGTAAAACAAAATAACTGAAAATAATGGAACTCACACTCTGAAATAAGATTTTTATATTTTATGGTACAAATTAGGCCTACATACATATAACAAACTACAAATGATATACAGTAGAGTCTGAAAATTAATCTTCAATTTCTTCTCATCTTGGAGCTGCTTAATCCTCCGTGTCAGTGGGACAAGTAATTGTGTTCTGGTTCTATTTGGTTCTGTTCTTTCAGGTTCTCTTGATATTTTTGTGTGGATATCAAAAGGTATCCTCTTCTTATCCACCATCTTTGATGAACTGCCATCTTCTTGTACCAAACCCCAACTCTTAGGCATTATTCTGGTTACCTATTGCTGTGTAACAAACTACTCCAAATTTCATGGTCAAATGCCATTATTTTATGATGATGGATTCTGTGGATCAGAAATTCAGACAGGACACAGCAAAAATAATTTGTTTCTTCTTTATGATATCCCAGATCTCAAAAACTCAAATAGCTGGGGATGACCAGGCTGGGATCATCTGGAGGTTTTCTCACTCACTTATTTGATGCCTAGACTGGGATGACTTGAAGGCTGGGGTTAGCTGAGATTGTTCCATGTACGCATAGTATCTCCATGTGTCTTGGGATCCTTACAGCCTGGAAGCTGGATTCCAAGAGGGACTATCCTAAGGAAGAGCATCTAGAATAAGTGTTTTAAAAGACCAAAGCTGAAGTTTCAGAGCTTCTTTTGATTTAGTTTTGAAAGTCATGCAGCATCATTTCCACTGCATTCTCTTGTTTACCCCAGACTTAAGAAAGGGAAATTGGACTCTACCTCTTAGTAAAGTAATAAGGATGGAGGAGTGACAAAGTCACATTTAAGAGGAGTATGAGGGATGAGAGATATTTTTGTGGCCATCTTTGGAAAATAAACAGCCACAGTCCTCCCTCTGGCCATAAAATTCACGTCCTCTTCACTAGCAAAATGCATTCACCATTTCCCAAGCTCTGAAGTCCCATTCAATTACATCATGAGGCTCAGGCTCAAAACCCAATATCTCAGCCTCTAAATCGTGTCCAGGTGAACTAAAGAGACAACTTATCTCTGCTACCCCACATCCAGTGTGACAAACATGGGATGGTTGTAATAGATAATCCTATACAAAAAGGGGGAAACAAGAGGCACACAACAGTCACTGGTCTATAGTAGTCCTGAAATTTAGCTGGGCACATATTGCAAGTTCTTTGATTAGGGCTAAAGTCTTACTTTCTGATGGTTGTTCTCCATGGATCCTGGATTCATCCTCTGAGTCAGTCTTCCTTTTCTGTGAGAGAAGACCATGTTTGCAGTTGAGTAGTTCTCTCAGGCTGCAGTTTACCTATATGTTTAATGGGTTTACAGGCCTCTTTTTATTTTATGCTCTCTTATTCCTTTCAGTCCAAGCTGGCATATTTTCTTTAAAAAAAATGTAGTGGGTTTCTTATGCATCAATTTATAATCTACTCCATTATACAAAAGCCACACCCCAAATCTCTTCAAAATAAGCTTTTCTCTTCCTCAGGCTCCCCATGAGGCTATTGAGGGATAGATTTTTTTAATGATTCTTAGATATCCTCTTGTTTAACAGAGAGGATCTGGAAGGCACACACTTAAGATCCTGGAAAGGACTACTGTTTTTTTGAAGTGGTCTATTTGGTGGTGCCTTAAATATTTCTGAGGTCTGAACAAAGGGTTTTACAGTCACACTTTGACTTCATCTTTACCCAGAGACCACATATTCCTGACAGTGAAACAATACTTCCTGAGACCACATTTTCCTGATCGCTGCCCTGAGGCTCTTTCTTACTTTGAGAATATTTTTCTGTCTGGAAAAAATGGTTCTGGGCCTTTTACATTTTGTCCACGTCTATTTGAAAACTTTATAATTTCTTCTTTTCATAATATCCTTCTATCTGTACCTTATGATATGCAGCTGAAAGAACTCAGGTAGCATTTTCAATGTTCTTACGTGTTTGATAATTTGATCTTTATGGCTACGGCTGCAATAGCACTGATGTGTTGCTTACTTGTCATTTCCCATTAATTTATTAATAGAAATTATAATTACTATCTATTACTCAGTAGTTGTTGTTGTGTGCCATCGAGGTGTTTCCAACTCATAGCAATCCTATAGGACAGAGTAGAACTGCCCCGCAGGGTTTCTTAGGCTGTAATCTTTATGGGAGCAGATCACCAGCTCTTTTCTCCCATGGAGAAGCTGATGGATTCAAACTGTTGACCTTTTGGTTAGCATAATATCCCTATTTTACAGACAAACAACATGAGGCCAATAGACACTAAATAACGTGCTGAAGATCACATAGGTAATAAGTATGGGAATTAATATTTGAGTTCAGCTCTATCCAGGGTCCATGCTCTTAACCACTAAGCTAATCTGTCCAAAGCACACAGAATGAGAACCAAAGCACAGGGACTGAGTCTTAATTTTTGAGAGAGATGAGAGCATATACTTAAGCCCTAGACCATGACTTTTTTGACCTGGAGTCCCACATGCCTCTGGGGCCTGGAGCCACACTTGACATCGGAAACATACCACCACCATCTTATCCAGATGAACAACACGAAATATGTGGCAAGCCTTTTATAATTTGAGTTTTTCATTACTTTAGACTGATTTTTTTTTTTCTACAGCTTGTCTTAATGGGTAAGATGTTACTATAAAACAAAACTTTAGAAATCTATGTTAGAAATAGTTAAAGAATTGGAAAGATCAGTGCATTTGCTCATGGGATAAATCTGTGAGATTTTCTCTAGTGAGTTCTCATGAGACTTTTGAGGCTTAATTCAAAAAGAATCCCCTAAGCTTTAAGATACACTTACCTTCAGGGGGCCCAGGAAAACATGTTCTCAGATGCCATGAAGAAGAGGTATTTATCAACACTGAAGTTGCCACATTATATAAAAGACTGTAGTCAGTTATGTCTTCTAAACTCACATAGATACCATAAATTAACTCTTTTAATCATTTCTTAGAAACAGAGTTTATTTAAAATACAGTGGAGTCATTTCTTTCACCAGTGTTAGGTTCTTAGTCCTTGAGTATTTAGTATTACATTGGAGGTATTGGTCAATGTAAGTAGCCAAGAGAAAGTAACTAAAAGCATAAGAATTGGAAAGAAATAAGTAAAACTATTTCTATGCTTAGGTAACATGATTATATCTGGAAAACCTAAAAGAATCAAAGGGAAAACTCTTAAAACATGAGAATTTGATAAAGCAGCAAGTTATAAAATAATCATTTATATATATTTGAAAAAAAAACAATTAGAGCTATAATGGAAGAAGTGATCTCACTTATGGTAACAAGTAAAGATATAAAATACTCAGGCATAAAATTAACAAGAAATGCACAAAACCTATACGAGAAGGACTATAAAACTCTCTTGATGATACAAAAGTAGACCTTAACAAATGGATGATATATGACATTCTTGGATAGAAAGACTCAAGGTCATAAAGAAGTCAGTTCCTCTAAGTTAATTTATACATGTAATATACTCCCAATAAAATACAATCAAGTTATTTTCTGGACCTAGACAATTTGATTTTAAAGTTCAATTGGAAGAACTAATAAACATGTATAGCCAGGATAACCCTGAAAAAGAAGTATATTGAAATGGGCTTACCATTTATCACCATAATAAAACATATTATAAATCTTTTATAATTAAAATAGTTTGGTATTAGTGCATGAATAGACAGATAGACCAACAGAACAAAAGAGAAATTCTAAAAATAGACTGAACTACATACAGAAATTTAGTATACAATAAAGGCAACATCTCAAATCAGTGAGAAAAAGATCAGCCTTTTAAAAAATGGTGTTAGGATAGTCGGATAGCTACATGGAAAATAATAAAATTGGATGCATCCCTCACACTATACATCAGGATAAATTCCAAATAGGTCATTCAAATACAAATACTAAAAGAAAACATGGTTGAATGGTTGAGTTCTTCTATAATCTGAAAATGGTAAAAACTTCATCAGACTAAAGGAAAAGATTACTAAATGTGATTACGTTAAAAAAAAAGATTTTAAGTCTGCATGGAAAAATACGCCATAAGTAAAGTAAAAGACAAACTAGGAAAAAATATTTGCAACTTACGTCACGCACTAACGACTAATATTCTTAATGTATAAAGAACTTAAATGAAAAGAAAAAAGTTAACAACCTTACAGAAAAATGGGCTAAAGATAGACAGTTGCCAAAAAAGTGCAAAAGGCTCTTAAGTGTATGAAAAGCTGTACAACCTTGCAATGATAAGACAAATGTAAAATTAAACTACATTGGGATATCATTTCTTACCTATCAGATGGGCAAAAATTCAAGTTTGACTATACTCTGTTGGCAAGACTAGGGGGAAATAGTCATTCTCATAAATTGCTGGGGATATAAATAAAAAGGTTGTAGCTCTATGGAAGGAAATTTGGCAATATCTAGTAAAATTGTATATGCATTTACCCTTTTTCCTGGCAATTCACTTCTAGGAATCTTTCCCAAAGATGCACTGGCAAAAATATGAAAAGACTTGTGCATTAAGCAATTCATTGCAGCACTATTAGTAATACCAAAAGACAGGAAACAACCCAAATATCCATCAGTAGGAGACTGATTAAATAAAATATTTTGTACCCATACAATGAAGTACTATGCACCTATATAAAGGAACGGAGAATATTCTGTATACTACTGTACTAACGTTGGGTGATCTCCAGGATATATTGTTAAATAAAGTCATGGTGAGGAAAAATATATATAATATGTCACCTTTTATCTAGGAAGGGAGTGTGTATGTATCTATATCCATAACCATATTTATGAAAATTGGAATAAGCCATAATATATTTTAAATTTTGGTTATTGGGATGGAGCATATAGGGAATAGAGAGAGAAGATAGACTTAAAAAATGTTTGTGTGGGTGTAGACTTGACTTTGAAGTCTAGTAAATATTTTACATAATTATAAACCAAAATTAAAATTTAAAAAGTAATCTCTAAAAATCAAATTTAAATGAAACAAATGAAACTAATTATGTATCCTGTTGGTGGATAACCACACAGAAAGGCACTATTCTAAGTGACTTTAAAGCACAGTAATTGGACTATACATCCTTTATGGTATATACCCCAAAGCAAAAACAAACTAACAAAAACACTAGAAGAAGCTTAAACTATTTCCAGCAATCTATGATGGTAATATTATTGTTATTATTCTAAGACTGTGTGCATAATATGGGGTAAAGCAAATGAATAATAATGTGGTGTCACTGAGAAGTAAGATTTTTGGTGTGGGAGAAAGGAAATACAGAGGTAAGAGAAATGAGGATAAGTAAAAACCTTGTAGTTCTGAATTTGAACTAGAGGTATGTCTGAAACTTACTGATTTTTTAGCTTTGTTCACTGAAAAGGCCTAAAAGTAATGAGCACTGCTGGGGTCCAAATTATTGCCTCTAAACACTCTTTCCCACTAAAAGGAACCAGGTCTTCTTGGAGAAATGACTGACTCCAGGTCTGGGGCAGGCCATGCACAAAATGAACCTGAAACATTTTATCATACCATAATGCAAAAGGAGCCACAGAAGCTACTGGGGTTTTGTCAAAGGGGCTCAGAAGTCAATTAACTATTCTCCTTCTGGCTAAAGAGGTGGTAGTTTGATCATCAATAAGAATAATAACCACAATGGATTGAAATACATCCACGTACATCAAATAGGTTTAAATCTATGAGTTCATAATTGATCACCTCTGAAGAATACTCAAAAACCAACTCATTATTTTGAAAACTAGGAAATAAAAGAAAATCATTGAACAAACTGTAGCCCAGGGTAGCTAATAGATTAGAGAATGTTTGTGCTTTAGACTTATCCCAGTTAATAAATGAAGAAGAAATAATGGAATTAAGAGTGTCACCGATTTGCAAAACCTAATGAATTAATGATCTAGACAGCAATCATCAATTCCAGTTAACATCATAAAAAGAGAGACAACCAACTGATGGAAACATACAACACCCCCTTTGAAGTAGTTTTGGGGAAAAACCCCCACAAATATGGATCTAATCAAGCCTCTAGATCTTACTATCAATTTAAAGGATATACTGGGAGCAAAGTAACATGTTAAACAACATCATGGAGCTACGATTAGCAAAATTCAGACCATTCTAAACTATAAGCTAAACAATGTGGTTTCTGCTGCAACAACAATAAAAATGCAGTTTTAAAAAAGCAATGAAGTGGGAACCTATAGATAAAAAGAAACTTAAGAAACATATTAACCAATTGCAAAGTATGAACCTCATTTGGATCCCGATTCAAACTTCAAAGTGTTAAAATAAATAAATAAAACAATAAAAATAGAACATTCAAGGATATTTAATAATATTAAGGAATTATTGTGGGGTTTATTTGTGTGATAATGGTATTGTGATTATGTTTTAAAAGGAATCCTTGTCTTTTGGAGATATATACTGAACTGTCTACTGTTGAATTTCTTTAAAAAAATACAATAAAATCAGAGTGCAAGGTAAAAATCTTTACAGACAAAAGTTATCCTTGAAAAATCCCTTAAATTGTCCATAAAGTACAGAACACAGTCTACCATTTTTAAATAAATCTGTCGGTTTTTCCATTAGTGTTGGAACAAATGAGTGCTTCTTTGTGCCAAATGAAATAGATGGCATATATTTAGGAACCAAGTTGTATAAAAAATGTGTATCATTAAATTTTAAACTCAAAGCTGTGCAGAGAGAGCATAGTTGAATTAATAAAAGTTAAACGTACATCTGATGTAAGCCCACAATGGCCAATTTTAAACAAACTATCAGTGGGACAGGGCAAGGGAAGAGGGTGAAAACAGATCTCAGGATCATCTCAGGCCATCCTGATAGATAAAAGACCTTTCTTCCATCCTTCATTCCTTCTTTCATCAACTCATATCCTCAACAAACTGCTATTAAATACTCTCTGCCATACACTGTGCTAGACGGTGGGTATATGAACACATAGTCCCTGTCCTCATTTGCTTACAGTCCAGTGTGGAGAACGGATGAGGGGACCATTGATAACAGTGCAGCCATAGGAACGTAGGGGACAGATCTATAAATTATATAATGGTGAGAAGACCTGAGTAGGCTTCCAGGAGGGGGTGATGGTTAAGATGAGTTCTGAAGCATGAGCAGAAATTAACGAGATGAAGGAAAGTTCTTGACAGAGGGAGTCATAAGTATGAGAGCACTAAGGCATGAAACTGTATTTGAGGACCTGTGAAGCCAAAGGTGATCTGGGGAAAGCAACAGTTGAGAAATTCTACACTGGTTATTCAGGAAATAGATATTAGACCCTACAACAGGATTTCAGACCTGGATGTTATTGTTGTTAGGTGCTGTCCAGTCAGTTCCAACTCATAACGACCCCACGCACAACAAAACAAAACACAGCCTGGTCCTGCACCATCCTCACGATTGTTGCTATGTTTGAGCCCATTGTTGCAGCCACTGTGTCAATCTATCTCATTGAGGGTCTTCCTCTTTTTCACTGACCCTGTACCTTACCAAGCATAATGTCCTTCTCCAGGGACTGGTCCCTCCTGATAACATGTTCAAAGTGTGTGAGATGAAGTCTCACAATCCTTGCTTCTAAGGAGCATTCTGGCTGTACTTCCAAGACAAATTTTTTTCTTCTTCTGGCAGTCCATGGTACATCAGACCTGGATAGACAAAAGAAAGGCAGGTACCCTCATCCTGGTAGTAGATTACCAGAACAGGGCAATGGCAGAACTCCAGTTATCTAAACTAGGGTTTAGGGGAAGAGAAGACTAGCAGATGAGTGAACTACAGAACCAGAGATGCTTTACTCCTTCACTCAGCAAACTTTACACTGTGCTAGAAGCTGGGAATACAAAAGAGGACATGGTCCCTGCCTTCACCTTGAATACCTCTTGCTGCCGGCCTCAGGTCATAAAAGCAGATAGCACTGTAGTTATTGGATCTTACTATGGGCGTGGCACTTCTGTCAGTGCTTAGGTGTATTAAACAATTTGGCTGAGCCTATGGATATTGATCAAATGACTTAGCTTAGGGAAAAGTCAGGATTTGGTTTGGAAGCCAGAACCTGGCAGGGCCCAGCGAAAGGGATGGTAAAATTAGTAACCTGTTTGAATCCCTGTCTTCAAGCTAACTCTTATACCCAACTTGTAATTGATACAAGTTGGTGCTGGTTGCTTTAATATTACCATGGATACAGGCAGTTGCAGTGATCTGGGCTCTCTGTCTGTCACATAGCTGGATAAACCACTGGTAGAAGAAGCCCCAGCCGAGAAACAATGAGGTTGCCTTCGAATCAAGAAGATTCCTTTCTACTTTTTATCTCCCATCTTCTCTTTTTAAAGAAGAGCCACTGTTCTTACTGCTCATTGGTGATAGCAGAAATTGGGGTTGTAGCATTGCTCAGGGCTTAAGACTTGGCCACAGGTAATTGAATGCTTGCTTTATCAGGGTGGCATCCCCATCCTGCTGAATGTCCTAGGGAGCTTTAGGAGGAGAACTTTTTGTAATTTGCCTTCCCCTTTCTCTTTTGTATCAAAAGCCTAGTCAACCTTTAAAAACTACCTCTTTCATGGAGCATAATAATATCTACTCATCATTTATCCATCCATCCATCCATCCATCCATCCATCCATTGACTCATTCATTCAATAAATATTTATTGAGCACCCAGTATGCGATAGATTCTAGAGCCACAGTCCCTGCCCTCTTGGAGCTTAACCACTCCAGACTATAGGGATCTTCCTTTGTCCTGACTTCCTATGGCTCTCTTCGTATAGTCAGTCCCCCACTACAGCCTACTGTGACTCAACATTTTATGTGCCTGTGGCTTGCCCCCCTAGTACAATGATAAGCACAATAAGAGCAGGACTGTGTCTGATCTGATACTGTTCTGATACTTGTCACAGGGCAAGTCCAGAGTGATAAACAGAGGGTATTCAGTCCATTCTTTTGAATGAATGTGTGCAA
The DNA here is from genome assembly GCF_000243295.1 of Trichechus manatus latirostris. NCBI lineage: Eukaryota > Metazoa > Chordata > Mammalia > Sirenia > Trichechidae > Trichechus > Trichechus manatus. The sequence continues at coordinate 8,406,760 of NW_004444009.1, read as the reverse complement.
GCATGAATCCTCTGCCCAAGTAGGAATGGAAGGTTCCTTTGGTGACTCTGTACTGTGGCTTTGGGATACTGACTCACGCCCCTCCTTGGCAGGTTAGCACTGGCCCGTGGGTGGAGATAGAGACATGAGATTCTTTGTACAGCAATCATGTCTTAGAACAAGGAATGTAGAGTTGCAATAAAACTGAAAAAAAAGATGACGTATGATTCCCAAAGCTTCTCAGAGGGCCATGGGGGCAGATGACATACTGCCATATTGTTCAGTGCCTACTACAGTATGATTGCTCCTGAGAGTCAGCTCTCATGTGACAGGGAAACAAGGATGGGGAGTCTTAGGCTTTGTTATCAAAATCAAACATGTCTGTCTTACAGCTCTTTAGAATCCCAGGTCTTTGGCACTATTTCACATCTTAAATTTTTGCTTTCTCTAAACAGTGATCAAGGTTGACCTTTAGACAAATTGCAAATAAGAAAATTTGGGCTACCTTCTTCATTTTTCTTCCTATCTTCCCAGCTTAGCAGCACTCCCTTCTTCATCCATGGTACCACCAATCTAAGAAAGAATCTGATAAATTTATTCACATTTAGGTTTAAAAGACATCTATTAAAAAAAAAGCATTGCTGTCAAGTCTATTCCTAGTCATAGCAACTCTATAGGACAGAGTAGAACTGCCCCATAGAGTTTCCAAGGAGAGCCTGGTGAATTTGAACTGCAGAACTTTTGGTCAGCAGACAAGCTTTTAATGGGTGTAGTTATACTTTAAGTAAGATCAAACCTTACGATAAAGAAATTAGAGTCTACCAGTGGAAGTTCAGGTATCATTACTTGAAAATGGAGGTATGAGAAACATTTAGGGGGAAACAAAGTCATAAAGTGCCTCTGAAATCATCTCATTGTCAATGGTTTGATACTGACCCCAATTCTTCCATTCCCTCATCAACTTTGATATAAAGTGGTTCTTTTTAAGCTCAAGCCTTTTAAAAGTCAACCTTCTAACTTTTACTACTGAAAAGGGATGGGCTATATATTAAGGGCACAATTTCAGGTATTTCTTTTTCACCCAAATATCTCTGTTATAGAATTTGATCTCATGGGTCATTAACAGAATTGACTAGAAATGCTGAGGCTGTCAAATTTCAAAGCAGAGTTCCTTCTGCTGACTCAAGAGATGAGCACATGTTATAAAATCAGTGATTATTCAATTATCTAGTGAACCTAGGGTCCTTATAACAACCTAGCTGGATAATTCAAGCCAGAAAGGTTGTCATCAAGTGATTTATTTTCATTGGCTACTAGAATAATCCTGAGTTCATGGGTAGTTTTTTCCATGAAGTCTTTTCTGATTTCCAATCCCCATAGAATTGACCACTCAATTGGATCCTCAACATGCCCTGAGCATGCTTCTATCAGAGCTGTTACAACACTATGGCCTTAATTGTTGATGTGTCTGTCTCTTTTACTAGACTGTGAGTCCTTCAGACAGGGATTGGGTCATTCACCTTTATATCCCTACCCCGTACAAAGTGTCTGGCACAGTGGGATATAATAAAATGTTTGTGAATGAATGAATAAATTCAGCCTCACTTCTCTTGGGTGGGTGAACACATTCTTTGTGGATGAATATAAATCACAGGAGCTTTGGGTAAAATTTACATCTTCACTGGTCTCACCCACTGAAGGTGCTGGATTACACACATACACAGAGAAAGGTGAAGGGTAGGGACAAGGATACTGTATTCACCTCAGCATCCCAGATTACAGCTCAGAAAAGGGGTCAAGTGTGTGTGTGTCTTTTTTTTTCTTATTTTCATTTATTGTGGTAGTTTAAATGAAGTTTACATTTCAAGTTAGCCTACCCTACAAAAATTTATACATACATTATTATGTAACCCTAATTGCTCTCCCCATACTGTGATAGCATACTCCTTTCTACTCCTGATTCCCCATGTCCGTTCAACCAGTTCCTAACCCTCTCTGCCTTCCCAACTCACCTCCGGACAGAAGCTACCCGTTTAGTCTCTTGTATCTACTTGAGCTAAGAGGCACACTCCTCACGAGTATCACTTTATGTCCCACAGTCC
>NW_004444009.1:8402542-8404278 GCF_000243295.1 Trichechus manatus latirostris | reverse complement strand
CCAACTGATTTTTGTATGTTTATCTTGTATCCTGAAACTTTGCTGAAATCTTCTATTAGTTCCAGTAGTTTTCTTGTGGATTCTTTGGGATTTCCTGTGTATAAGATCATATCATCTGCAAATGGAGATACTTTGACTTCTTCCCTACCGATTTGGATGTCTTTTATTTCTTTTTCTAGCCTAATTGCTCTGGCTAGGACCTCCAGCACAATGTTGAATAAGAGTGGTGATAAAGGACATCCTTGTCTGGTTTCCGTTTTTAAGGGGAATGCTTTCAAACTCTCTCCATTTAGGATGATGTTGGCTGTTGGCTTTGTATAAATACCCTTAATTATATTGAGGAATTTCCCTTCTAGTCCTATTTTGTTGAGAGTTTTTATCAAGAATGGGTGTTGGGCTTTGTCAAATGCCTTTTCTGCATCGATTGATAAGATTATGTGGTTCTTGTCTTTTGTTTTATTTATGTGATGGATTACATTGATTGTTTTTCTAATGTTGAACCACCCTGCATACCTGGTATAAATCCCACTTGATCATGGTGAATTATTTTTCGATATGTTGCTGAATTCTATTGGCTAGAAGTTTGCTGAGGATTTTTTCACCCATGTTCATGAGAGATATTGGTCTATAATTTTCTTTCTTTCTTTTTTTTTTTTTTTTTTTTTGTGGTGTCTTTACCTGGTTTTGGTATCAGGGTTATGCTGGCTTCATAGAATGAGTTTGGGAGTAGTCCATCCTTTTCTGTGTTTTGAAATACCTTTAGCAGTAGTGGCGTTAACTCTTCTCTGAAAGTTTGGTAGAATCTTCCAGTGAAGCCATCCGGGCCAGGGCTTTTTGTTGTTGGGAGTTTTTAAATTACCTTTTCAATCTCTTCTTTTTTTATGGGTTTATTTACTTGTTCTACCTCTGTTTGTGTTAGTTTAGGTAGTTAGTGTGTTTCTAGAAATTTGTCCATTTCCTCTAGGTTTTCAAATTTGTTAGAGTAGAATTTTTCATAGTATTCTGTTATGATTCTTTTAATTTTGGTTGGGTCTGTTGTGATATCACCCAACTCATTTCTTATACAGGTTATTTGCTTCCTCTCCTGTTTTTCTTTTGTCAGTTTTCACCAGTGGTTTATCAATTTTTTTTGATCTTTTCGAAGAACCAGCTTTTGGTCTTGTTAACTCTTTCAACTGTTTTTCTATTTTCTATTTTATTTAATTCTGCTCTGATTCTTATTATTTCCTTTCTTCTGGCACCCAAGGGCTTCTTTTGCTGCTCTCTTTCTACTTGTTCCTATTGTAGGGTTAATGTTTTGATTATGGCCCTTTCTTCTTTTTGGAAGTATGCATTTATAAACTGACCTCTGAGCACTACTTTTGCTGTGTCCCAATGGTTCTGGTAGGATGTGTTTTTATTCTCATTTAATTCTATGAATTTATTTATTCCATCCTTAATTTCTTCTATAACCCAGTAGATTTTGAGCAAGGTGTTGTTCAGTTTCCATGTGTTTGATTTTTTTTTCCCCCAGCTTTTTCTGTTGTTGATTTCTACTTTTATGGCTTTATGGTCAGAAAACATGCTTTGTAATATTTTGATGCTTTGGATTTTGTAAGGCTTGCTTTACGGCCTAATATGTGGTCTATTCTGGAGAATGTTCCATGTGCTTTGGGAAAGAAAGTATATTTGGCTGCTGTGGGGTAGAGTGTTCGGTATATGTCTATGAGATCCAGTTGGTTGATTGTATCATTTAG
>NW_004444009.1:8337721-8401402 GCF_000243295.1 Trichechus manatus latirostris | reverse complement strand
TTTCTGCTAAGTAGTCTGAGCTTATTCTTATTGACTCTCCTTTGTAGATGACTTTTTGTTTATCCTTAGCCACTCTTAAAATTCTGTCTTTATCTTTGATTTTGGCAAGTTTGATTATTACATGCCTTGGTGACTTTCCTTTGGGATCTACCTTATGTGGGGTTCGATGAGAATCTTGGATAGATATCTTGTCATCTTTCACAATATCAGGGCATTTTTCTGCCAACAAATCTTCAACAATTCTCTCTGTATTTTCTGTTATCCACCCCTGTTTTGGTACTCCAATCACTCGTAGGTTATTCTTTTTGATAGAATCCCACATAATTCTTAGGGTTTCTTAATTTTTTTAAATCCTTTTACCTGATTTTTCCTCAGATAAGTTGGTGTCAATTGCTTTATCTTCAATCTCACTAATTCTGACTTCCATTGCCTCAATTCTGCTCCTATGACTTTCTATTGAGTTGTCTAATTCTGACATTTTATTGTTAATCTTCTGGATTTCTGATTGCTGTCTCTCTATGGATTCTTGCAGCCTGTTAAATTTGTCATTATGCTCTTCTTTAGTCTTTTTAATTTCCTCTATTGCATGTTCTGAGTTTTGCTCAATTTCCTTCCTAATCTCTTGAAGAGTTCTGTATATTAATCTTTTGTATTCTGCCTCTGGTAATTCCAAGAAATTTGCCTCCTCTGGAAAATTTGTAGGTTCTTTATTTTGGGGGCTTGCTGAAGCCATCATGGACTGCCTTTTTATGTGATTTGATATTGACTGTTGTTTCCAAGCCATCAATAAGTTATTATATTTATTTATTTTGTGTTTGATTACTGTGTCCTACCTTCTAGTTTGTTTTGATATAACCAAATAGGCTGCTCGCGTGAGCTAGTTTTTTAATTGGCAACTTTGACGCTCTAATGTCCTGTCACCAGGTGGTTAGATCTATTACGAGGTATGTGAGCTCAGGAGTCTGTCCACTCCTCCTGTATGCATTGAGCTCAGCTCAGGTGCCCAGGTAGATAGCCAGCAAGTGTGTGGTGCAGGTTCTCCCCTATGGTCCTAGACAGGCATGAGTGATTGGTGTAGGCACAGGCATCTATCTGACTGCAGCAGGGAAACATACTCTGAGCAAGGCAGGCAGCTGATGGCCTCCCTCAAGTGTCCAGGACTAAGACGTGTCCCTGTTCCCTACAGTGAGTAGGAAGGTGGGTTTTGCAGCTGGACTATGAGCACCCAAAGCTTTTGGCTGTAAGGACTAGGGGGCACTTCTTATTCTTGGGCCCCTATTGCATGGCTAGGTGGTGTGGGTGGAGCCACCAGTCCTCAGGCCCCTGATGTGGGTAGGTGAAGACTCTGCTTAATGGACAGAGCAGTGTCATATGTCATGAACCTGACACTTCACAGATGAAACAGTTCAAGTTAGATTTCAGGTATATACCCTGTTGTACTGTGGTAATGAGGGCCTACTCTGCTGAACTGGGCCCGCACAAGTCTATGCCAGGGGAAAGGCACTCAAAGTCCATGGATCCCTTATGCCTGTGCCTAGGTAAAGGAACTGTGCCTACCCTGAGTTCCTGGCTTAAGGGAGCTGACAGTTTATTTTTTCCCCTGTTTGTTAATTTATTCACTCTCCATGGCCAGGAGAATGGCTCAGGGTGTGTGATGGGTTGTACTTCTGGCCCAGGGAACTCAGCAATTGCTGAAGCCAGCCCGGGACCCAGTGCAGAGCAGGGAGCAGGGAGGTAAATGGGAGAGAAGTTTTTCCCTAAGGTGAGTATTTTTGATCTGCGTGGTAGGCTGGATGCAATTACTTATCTTTCTCCAATCGAGGGCAGCTTCTCACTGTTTCTGGTGGCTGACTAGACTCTCTTCCGCTGGGTCTCTCCCAGTGCAGAGTACGCCTCCTGAGCACCACTGCTTGCCTGCCTCACTGCTCACCCATGAGCTGATCAGGCCTGAAGGGCTCAGGATTTTGCTGGGTCAGGTCTGGCAACTCCTAGCTGCTTCTGAACTGTCTCTCCCTCCCCCTGCCACTCAGTCCAGTTCCTCAACTTTGCCTTTGATGTTCAGCACTCTGAGAATGTCATATATAATTGATTCACTTGTTTTTTCAGGGTCTTTATTGTAAGAGGGTCCACTAGAAGCATCTGACTGCTCTGCCATCTTGGCCCCGCCTCTTAAGTGTGTTTTGACAATCATAGTTTGTCCAAAAGTTGGTCATAGTGCTAGGAATCTGTGAGGAACACTCCAGATATGGTTATTTTAGCCAGCATTTCCTAAGGTAGATAACCAAAAGAAACCCATTGTTATCGAATTGATCCCAACTCATAGCGACCCTATAGGACAAAGTAGAACTGTCCCACAGGGTTTCCAAGGCTGTAAATCTTTACAGAAGCAGATTGCCAAATCTTTCTTCCATGGAGTAGCTGGTAGGTTTGAACCACCGTCCTTTTGGTAGCAGTGAAGCTCTTAACCACTGAGCCATCAGGCCTCCTTAAATTCAAGTCAGTTCTGACTCATAGAAACCTTATAGTGACCTTATAGGTAACCTGAATTTACAGTTGAAGTGTTCTTCTATGCTATGATTATGCAGAAACCTGGGGCAATACTTTTTCCTATTCAAAATAACTGAACTCAACAGTGTTAAGATAGTTCCAGTCAAGCAAGGATATTAAAACACCTTCTCATGCGAAACACAACAGGCAGCATGAATCCAGAGCCAGTGTGCTAAGACTGAAAACAAACACAGGCGAGCAGACAAACAGACAGCAACGTACACTGTGTGTAGCATAGATAGTTTTGGACACCTCAAGTATTCTGCATCCCAGCCAAGTGGTAGAATGTTACAGGATGTTTTTGCCTCTTCTAAGCAGAGGTTAGGCTACCTGTCCTCTCAGGGCATGGGGCCTGGTCCTTCTTTACTGAGCTGAGCTCAGGTTCACTGAAAGCTACTCCTGCCCCACCATGTGACCTTTGACCTCAGAGTGACCTGGGGCTGGCTCACTCCTACCTCTAAAGATACCCAAAAGTTGCGCCAGCCCTTAGTCATAGAAGATCCTTCTCCATGAGCCTCAGCCTTGGTTTAGAGTGTGGAGTGACTGGTGATGCTAGAAAAGGTGATAATGACCGTTCCTCCCTCCCCTTACCCATTGCTGTCGAGCTGATTCTGACTTATAGCCACCCTATAGGACAGACTAGAATTTCCAAGGAGTGCCTGATGGATTCGAACTGCCGATCTTTTGGTTAACAACCATAGCTCTTATCTGCTACGCCATCAGGGTTTCATCTCTCCCCTTGGGTGGAGGGAAATAAGGAACTCCATTCTGCAGAGGATTTGAGGTAGCTCTGAGGTATGACACAGAGCTACCACTGACTGGTACTGCCAACAAAGTACCATTGACTGGTACTTAACTCCCTGTTTCACTTGATCCTCCAAACAACTTTGTTTAGAGGTAAATATTAATTCTGCAGGTGGGGAAACAGGTTTGGAGGGGCTAAATGCTCCCACCCCCACCCCAGGTCACTCAACTGGTAAGAGTGTAACTTCTGGTGACTCCACTTATCCTGCTGCGCCATGTTGTCCTCTCTCTCTCTCTCAGTGCCATGTCACAAAGGAAAGCTCCCTCAAGACTCCTCCTACCCTTCCAGAACAATTGAGAATGGATATGAGCCTTGGGCCACCATTGGGATGGGAGAAGGCTCAGCTCCAGAGCTCAGAGCTCCAGAGAATGACCTCATTCCCCTGCTGGTGTGATGGGGCTTGCCTTAAAGTGATTGAAACAAGATGACAATGATGATCTCATAAACAGACCAACCCTCAGAGCCTGGGGTTTTAGTAGGGGTTGTATTCCACTCACTCAAAAGCTCCTTTTGAAGCAATTTTGTAAAATTTAAAAATATATATTTTACCCAAGATATGTCATTAAATTTTTTCTTTACAACACCATACGCTGTACTGTACGGGGGAAGCAATGTCTCATAATGGCCATCCCTGGCTTTCAGATATTTTTTAAGAAACTACTTAGCAACTGAAGGGGAGATAGCATTTTAAAGTTTTTCTGTTGACAGCAGCAGCAGGATGATATGAATCTTAATCTCATGTTTATCCTTGTGCAGCATTATTTAAACAACATAGAAAGAACAGCGCTGGTCACTAGGACAAGGCAGCAAAATGATGACATTGGTAATAAACTATTTCCACATTCTTATTTCTGCCTCTCATTAGAACTTTCCTGTCCTCTGTATCCATATGTATCCATATACTTTTAGTTGATATTTAATGCTACCAGTCAGTTTTTCTTTTAATAACCCTAATGGATTCCCACTAGGAAACTATTTTTACTGTTCACTATAATTGGATTGTTAAAGTTTCTTGTGCAAGAAAATTCGCATTTTTCCCATAGTTAAAAAAAAAAGGCAAATCCATTTTTTAAACAAGAGACTTTAAAGAAGAGACTCAACTTGTGCTCCTGATTTGTTATGACGTTTTCCAATTCATTTTTAAGGTACCCACTACCCCCTAAAAAAACCAAACAAGTTGCTGTTGAGTCAATTGTAACTCATGGTGACCCCAGATGTTGCAGAGTAGAACCACCCCATAGGTTTTCGTGGCTGTGACCTTTCAGAAGCAGATCACCAGGCCTTTCTTTTGAGGTGCCTTTCGGTGGGTTCAAATCACCAACCTTTTGGTTAGTAGCCCCGTGCATAGCCATTTGCGCCAGCCAGGGAGTCCTGCTACCCAAATACCTTCAGTAATGCCCATGATACAATAGCAATAAAAAAAATAAAATAAAAAAAAACCATTACTATCGAGTCAAATCCGACTCATAGAGACCCTACAGGACAGAGTAGAACTGCCCCATAGGGTCTCCTAGGAGCGGCTGGTGGATTCACACTGCTAACCTTTTGGTTAGCCGTCGAGTTCTTAACCACTGCACCACCAGGGCTCCTTACAATAGCAATAGTTAAACTAAATGAATTATGGAAGATCAAATATAAAATCCCCATGAAAGAGAAAACCCTTTGCTGTCAAGTCGATTCCGACTCATAGTGACCCTACAAGACAGAGTAGAACTGTGCCCATAGAGTTTCCAAGGAGCTGCTGGTGATTTTGAACTGCTGACCTTTCGGTTAGCAGCTGAGCTTTTAACCACTGCACCACCAGGGCTCCCCATGAAAGAGAAGGAAGCCAAAAATATATATAGTGTCTGAGAATCCCTGAGCCTTGAGCTCGCCTTGTAGATCAAGAAACAGGAGTGAAATGAACTGATGAGTTTCTAGAGACATCACTTTGGCTGTGGTTTCCTGCCAGCCAGTGGGAGCAGATGACATATGTGTATTCAGAGCCCTAAGGTGCTGTGCCAGAAGTAAGGACTAACCTGGAATCCTGGGCAGAGACACCACCCAATAAATATTTGCTGATTTCATTTAGAGAAATGAGACCTCCCAGTGCTCAGGTTCCCAATAATAAACTTCTTGCCTTGAGACAATACTTTGAATTGCACTTGGATGCATTGATGCAAGAAAGGAAGTGCAGCCTTTGGAGGGCAAGCTTAATGTGATGGAGGCAGTTGGTAATTAGACCACTCTGAAATAGTTCTTGTTACACATAGCTCTTATTTTGACGCAAGTCAGTGCATCACGCCTACCCTTTAAACTTTCTCCATTTCCTATACAGTCTAAATCCCAGCATGACCTTTAACAGCCTCTTAGTCTGAAATTCCCTCTTCCTTGGCTTGATTGTGCTCTGTTGTGTGGCTATTCTGTAATAATAATGTATTGATGTTTTCTCCTAGAATAGTGCCTATTCACTATTACACTGTCTGTTGTAACTAAAGGATTATTTGAACAACTCTTTTTTGAAAGGAATCCAGTTGTAGAAGATCTTCCTGGTGTGGAACTAATAGGCTTGAGAGACTCTAGATATTACATTTAATCCAGAGAGTTATGTAGATGATTAAGACTGAGTGCTACAGACACAGATGTTCTGTTTGCAGGGAGCCTATTCCCCAAGCCTATCACCACCACACATTCCACACACTCCACACATCCACACATACAAACCTTCATGTAAGCACTGCTGCAAAAGTTGTTCACTCTTTGCCAGAAATATTTGCCTCTTGCCCTCTTCTCCTATCTCTGTAGCCACTCAGAAACTACCTCCTTATCTTGGGGCTTCCTTAGCCCCAAGCCACACAAAGCTGAGATAGTCTTTCAAGTCTGGGGTTTCTAATCTGTGCTTTATTAGATTGCTTCCTTAGCTAAGGTGAAGACTGGGACCAGGACCGAGATTCAAGCTCAAGAATCACTTGCCCTATAAACACTTCCCTGGAGTCCCTAATACACTGAGCTTCTAACCAAAAGGTTGGCAGTTTGAGTTCAGCCAGAGGCGCCTTGGAAAAAAGGGCTGGTGATCTACTTCTGAAAAATCAGCCAGTGAAAACTCATACTGACTCTTGCAAGAGTTGATTGTGCATATCTCTTCCCAAGTTCGTGTTCAGTGACTTCACATTGGTATCTTGAAATTGGCCATGGTGGGAGTATTTATACCAAGGACATCAACAAACAATACAAATCAGTGTTTTGTTTTTGTTTTTTTTCCCCACGAAGAGCCAGTAGTTCCATATTTATCAGCACCCAACTGGATACAACCCAGTTGTTTACAGAGAAAACACTCTATGGTAGTAGAACAAGGATTACAACACGAGCCAAAATTGACTGTGAGGATCATTGTATGCTCCTTTTCAAGTTGCAAATATCTCACAGAAACATATACGCACTCAGATAGGTTTTTTCTGCTAATTCCAATCCTTTATTTCTATATTCAACTGTGAGGATTTTAAGTCCACAACATTAGAGGAAGCTAATGCTCCCTGGAAAAGATGCTTCTGGAACGAACTAAGACAAGCTGACAGTGAGGAAAGCTAAAATGTTGGGCTAGGGAGTAGAGGGAATGGCCAGGAGGTAGGGTCAGGGTAGGCAGTTGTAAGCTATACCTAGCAGCCACCAGTTGCAGTCGACTTGATTCCAACTCATGGTAACCCAGTGTATATCAAAGTAGAATAATGCTCCATAGGATTTTCAATGACTGATTTTTCAGAAGTAGATGGCCAGGCCTTTTTTCTGAGGCACCTCTAGGTTTCAGTTAACAGCGGATTGCATTTATCATTTTCACCACCCAGGGACTCCCAACCTAGCCAGGAGAGAGAAACCCAGGTATCTGACCCTTTGACCTCTCTGCGGTTGACAGCCCCAAGCCACATGAAGCTGAGATAGTCTTTCAAGGCTGGGGTTTCTAATCTGTATTATGTTATTAGTTTTGCTTCTTTAGCTAAGGGGAGGATTGGGATCAGGACTGAGTGCGGATGGCGGGGGAGGGACAGGCAGCTGTCAGAGAGGTGCCAACAAAGCTTTCTGGGAGTTAGGCCATAATTAAGTGATAGGACAAATGTCAAATTTCAACAAGTGAAGCTCAGGAGAATTATCCGGATATGTTTATATCCCACATGAAAACACAGTACTAATCCCCAAGCGGGGAGCTGGTAACAGACACCAGGAACTTACCCTTTACCACTGAGATTCTTAACCAAGGCGTTTAAAGCCAAGCTAATACCATCTGAAAAGGTGATGAAAGTTATGACTTCTGTGAAATTTACTTGATTTAAGATACGTAAAATATTGCCAAGTGAACTCTGAAAGAGACTTCTCTGAAGCCACCAGGTAGAAAAATGAAAGAGTAAAATAATAGGGACCAAATACAAATAAAATTGTAAATATAGTTGAAGATTATTGTTAGAAATGATAAACCTCAAATGAACTCAACATTCGGGTGGGACAAGTCTATCCAGTTGGGTTGGTGTTTCTAATAAAAATGAAATTGTATGAGCAATCCATGGTCTTTAGCAGTAGTATTTGTTTTCAAAACTCAAATCATTGTTTATATATTATCTTTACTCCGTGTTCCTAAATCACATTAGTCACAAAGTGGTGTCTCCCTACTGTCTTATTTTGTGGTATGTTTGCCTTCAGTCTGATAGTCGGAGCTCTGGCCCCAGGGAGGAGGTAAGGGGACAATCTGATTCCCAGAACTAGCTTAAAAATGCTTTTCTCCTCCCTTGGTTTGCAGTTATCATTAGCAGGGCCATAGACAAGGTTATATTTTTCGGAAGAGTGTTCTTTTCTACCCAAGTCGGTGCTGCCTATTTAATAGCACTCTGTGCCTTGAAGGAGAGGTCCAAGAGGTTAAGCATTCTTGAGCAGGGCTCTCAGGAGAGGAAATAAGCACAATGCCGTCCTTGAGAAAGCAGAACCAGAGAATTTCTGTCAGTCGGTCCTTTGGGTGCTCCCGTAGCCCCCCTTCTCAATGTTCTGTGAGCGAGACCCTCCAGAAACAGCTCACCGACTTGACAGCCAGCTCCTTTTGCTTGGAACCAGATGATCCCAGGGCTACAGACTCTCAGTGTGTTTAAGGCATTTATCTGTATTAGCTATTTCTAATACATTCCCTCTGTTCTCACATGCAACCACAAAGGGTTATTATTAAAAACACAAAAGAGAAGTAGATAAGAAACTTAATATGCCAATTAAAATACCAAGCAGAAACCAGAAGAAACCATTCTCAAATTCACAATTCCCTGGACACACAACAGCCCCAAAGGAACTCTGGAAAGCACTACCCAGGCTCAGAGAGTAGGGCAACATCTTGTAGTAATCTCAGAGGCTAGTGCTCACTTGGAGCTGAGATATTTACCCTCTGATTTGGGAGAAGTTTTGCACTGCTTATTTGACATTCCCAACTCCCACTTATTGGTAGCTTTATAATTGCTTACGAATATTCATCATAATAATATTAACAACCATTTATTAAGTCCTTACTTGGACCACAAACTGTTAGGGGCTTAATATATATTATTTAATTTAATTTTCTTTGAAACTCTGCAAGACAGACATTAATACAGATGAAGACATTAAAGGTTAAAAAGCTTGGTAATAATTTATTGATTTCCGCACTTTATGCTGGAGTCCCTGGGTGGTGCAAATGGTTAATGCTGTCAACTGCTAAACCAAAGGTTGGAAGTTTGAGTCCACCCAGAGATGCCTTGGAATAAAGGCCTGGCGATCTACTTCTAAAAAATCAAACGTTGAAAACCCTATGGAGCACAGTTCTACTCTGACACACATGAGACAGAATCTACTTGATGACAACTGGTTTGTTATTTTATGCCAGACATTGTGCTAAAGGCTTTATACAACGACCTCATTTAGCTTATTTATTTAACACTTCCTTACCAAGTACCAAGGAGGCCTGTAGTTAAGCACTCGGCTGCTAATCAAAAGGTCAGAGGTTTGAATCCGTCAGCTGTTTTGTGGGAGAAAGATGTGGCAATCTTGTTTCCGTAAAGATTATAGCCTTGGAAACCCTATGGGGCAGTTCTACTCTGTCCTGTAGAGTCACTATGAGTCAGAATCGACTCGATAGCAACAGGTTTGTTTTTTGTTTTTGTTTTTGTTTTTCATTTATTAATGTGAACGGGGGCAGTGGTGGTTTAGTGGTAGAATTTCCCCCTCCATGTAGGAGACCTGGTGGTGCAGTGGTGCTCAGCTGCTGACTGAAAGGTCAGTGGTTTAAATCCACTGGCTCCTCCACAGGAGAAAGATGTGGCAGTCTGCTTCTGTAAAGAGTATAGCCTTGGAAACTCTATGGGCAGTTCTGCTCTGTCCTATAGGGTCACTACGAGTCAGAACTTACTCGATGGCAATTTGTTTTCATTTTGGTTTTACCCAGTATCTGGTACTCCTTTACGTACTTTACACATATTAACTGTCTCAATCCTCCCAACAGTCCTGTGAGGTAGATGCCATCATTATCTTAATTTTTCAGATGGGGAAGCTGAAGCTGAGAAGTTAAGGACTTGCCCATGGTAAGTGGCAGAGCCAGGATTGAATCCAAGCAGTCTGACTCTAGAGTCCATGCACTTAAACCACTTGGCTATGCTACCCTGTCAGGCAGGGATTATTATAATTATTTTTAGATGACAGCATCTGGCTAGGGACTCCCAGCCACTACAGCAGATGTTTGAAGCGAGATCCCTGGGACTCCAAGGCCCCCTTCAAGTGCTCTGCTGTCTGTTCATACTGCCTTTCCCTATTACACCCTACAGAGTTCACATATTTGAGCCTAGCCAATTAAATTATAAAGGTTTGGGGATAACAGGACTATCTCTTTTACTTCCCTGTCCTCACCACAACTCCAAGTAAAGATCTCTGATACTAATACGCAGTCAGCAAATGGTCTTGGTAGCTCTGGTCATTAGCAAGATGTCACTAATGAGAGGACAAGAGGCATTTATCTCCACTATTTCTCTGCTAGCATGGGTCAGACGGCCTCTCAGATATTTCTTTTGCAGAATTATAGAAATCTTTACAAAATGGGACTTGTATAAATGTGATGAACCCTGTGCCAGATGCTGCTCATCCCTGTCGTTGGGCATTATCTTATTATGTTTTATACATTTCCGCCCATATGAAGAGAATATTTTAGTATTATTTTGGTGTATGTATACATCTTTCATCTCTCTGGTTCAAAGTTGCATGTGACATTCTCTGAAATTCTTTCCTGAAAATTTACAGTAAAGAGAAGTCCATGAGAAGAGATAAACTCAGGTAGAATGCTCAGTTTTACCGAAGAGATAAAACCAACCTAGGAGTCCTTGGTTTTATCTCTTAGGAGTCTTATCCTGCAGTCTTATGACTCCAACTCATAACAAACCCATATGTGTAGTCTAAGCATAAAGAGTTTTTGTGAAGAAAATAATATTTTAGGACATATATAGCTCAGGACAAGCTCAGAAAGATAATTTCTGCAAAGGACATATATGGACTCCAATGATCCCACCTCTTGATAGTCACATCCTTGTATAATCTCCTCCCAGTGACTATCTTCTATGAATAGAATATGCCAGAAGAAGTGATGGGGTGTCATTTTCAAGAGTAGGTAGAGAAAGACTGAGACTCCTTTCTGGGCACCTCCTCTCACTCTCTCGCTCACTCACTCTGAGGGAAGCCAGCTCCTGTGTTGTAAGCTGCCCTATGGAGAGGCCCACATGGCAAGAAACTAATGTTTCAGGCCAACGGCCAGCAAGGACATGAGGCCAACAGCCACGATTGAGCTTGGAGGTGAATCTGCCCCCGTGTAAGCCCTGAGATGACAGCAGCCCCGGCCAACACATTGGTTGCAGCCTCTTGAGAGCCCGTGAGCTGGAGGGACACTGACTCATAAAAATTATGAGATAATGAATGTTTGTTGTTTTAAGCAACTAAGTTTTGGTGGTACGGGCAGTCCCTGGGTTACAAACGAAATCCATTCCTAACTGTGTCTTTAAGCTAAATTTGTGAGTAAGTCGGGACAGGCATATGGTTCCTTTCCTATTTAGCATTACTTTAGTGCAAGAAAAGGCTTGAAGACTTGTCAATAATTTAAAAGCTGCACATGCAGCAAGTGAAGGTTGTTATGATGAAGAATTTGTTGTGAGTGGGGTTGGTTCAATCATTTCAAAGTGAGGACAAATTAATATAACATTAAAGAGCAAGTATGAGTTGTCCGTAAGTCAGACGTTCGTGGGTAATTAATAGAACAAAGAAAAGAAAGTACATGACTTGGAGTCAAGCAGACCTTGGCTAAAGCCTAATTTGACTGATACTAACTATGCAGCAGTGAACAAGTTATTTAACCTCCTGGGGCCTCCATTTCCTCAACTGTAAAAAGTGGTAACAGTTACCTTGCAGGATTGTTATAAAGTTGGATTGTATATGTTAAGTGACGGGTGCAGTGCCTAACATATATTGGGTGCTAATCTAACATTTCCTGTTTCTTTCCTCTTCCTCAGTACTCCCATTAACGCCTTCTCACTTTTTTGTCACCCTTGGTTGGTTAGAGGGTATTTGAGATGATAGTGAGAGTGGAAGATTTTGAGAACCAATAGTATTTAAGCAGACAGAATATAACAGAATCTCAAATACAGAAAAACTATCACTAGATTTGGAGGTGGGAAAAGAAGAAAGAGGTACAGGAAAGGAAGAGAAGTCAGCCTGAAAGAATCATTTCTTGCCAACATGTTTATTTTCTGATACCATTACAGGGAGTAATGGAGGTGGTTAGTCATCTCTCTTCCAAAAAAATGTGTATTCCCAGATGACGAATGAGATTTGGTTCTAATTTGATATGATTTTTCCCATAGTATAATAAGCAGAATGTCTTCTATTAGCAGTTTCTAAAACCAGGTGCCATCAAGTTAATTCTGACTCATGGTGATCCCATGTGTGTCAAAGTAGGCTGATTTTTCAGAAGTAGATTACCAGCCCTTTCTTCTGAGGCCCCTCTGGGTGGACTCGAACCTCCAATCTTTTGGTTAGCAGCTGAGCAGGTTAATCATATGCACTGTGTAAGGACTCCTCCAGCAGTTTCTAGAGCTAACTCACTTTTACTTCTTTTCCATGGAAGAATAAAACCAAAGAAAGGGGCAACAAGGATGTTCAGCAGCCTTTGGCATCAGTTGGAATCCACTCAATGGCAAAGGGTTTGGTTTTTGTGTGAGATGATGCCAGCAGCCCGAGGCTCCCAGCTGAGAATAGGATCTAACACCTGAGGTAAAACAAAAGGATTTACATTTACATCCACCAATTTTAGGGTTAGATCACTCAATGCCTTTATTTTACAAATAAAGAAAGCTGAGACCTGTTGAGTCTCTAAAGCCTGAGAAGGCAGCAGAGGAATGGGTGAACCCCCCTCTAGAGGGAAATGGTAGTTGGATTCCTTTCTCACTGTCTATGGGAAGTGTTTGCCTAGTCCAGGAAGGACCTCTTGGCAGAGACTGGTTTGAGGTAGGATTGAAAAGACTGATGTGGAGAGGTAAGATGAGGAATACCCTAGGTCAATAGAATCCATATGGGACAATCTTAGGGTCCTTTGTAGCCAATTAAAAAAGAAAGGCAGGTGTAAAAGAATGAAGAAAACTTGATGAGAAGATAAAAGTTCATACTCCAAATGGACAGTGGCAAGAAAGGGAGCCAGTAGAAACTTTTCACGTGGGCAATCACGGTCAGAGAAAAGAAGAAGACTTTGTCAAGACCAAGAAAAGAGGTAGGTTTGTCAACAACAAGGAAAGTAAGGGAATTAGAAGAGGAGAAGGAGGATGATGACAGCAACAATTATAGTTATGCTGGAAGCCAACATTTACTGGGCTCATACCATGTGTCAGACATTCTTCTAAGGGACAGTGTTTGTGTACAGGTAGTCCCTGGCTTATGACGAGATTCTGTTCTGACTACTCTATTGTAAGTTGGTTCTGAAGTAAGTCCGATACTTTTCTTTTCAAGTTTTCATAGCCTGCTCTACGGCAATGTCCTGAACAGTAAATCATAGCATTAAACATATGTGAGTGAACATCTAAGAATGAAAACATTAGCAAATTATGCAATGCGACATTTTATGTAGTATACATAACCAACGATAAGATGTACAAAAAAATAAATAACCAGATGATTGTAAGTACTGTTTGTGGTAACTAGAATACGTCGTAAGTTGGGGACTACCTATATATACATACACACACACACACACACACACACACACACACACACATATACACACAGTGAAACCTGTGAGAGCTGGAACCTGATGATACTGCCTTGTTTTCCGGGTCTTGCAAGTTTTTGCCTTTGACAGGGTACAATCACCACTTTTCTATCACTCTCTATTTAGTGAAAATATTTGCGTTTTCCTTCTCTGACAGGTTTCCACCTTACACAGGTTCTATATTTCTCAGGTTTTACTATATATATATATATATAAGGAGCCCTGGTGGCACAGTGGTTAAGGAGCTCAACTGCTACCTGAAAGATCGGCAGTTTGAAACCACCAGTGGCTCCAAACCACCAGCGGCTCCACAGGAGAAAGATGTGACAGTCTGCTTCTGTAGAGATTTACAGCCTTGGAAACCATAAGGGGTCACTATGAGTCAGAATCGACTAGACAGCAGTGAGTGTATATACATATATATATACATGTATCTATGTATATACACTTATTTAATTCTCACAACAGCCCTATGAGATTCTATGAGAAGTACAGATGCTATGTACTGTCAATTAAAGGTAATGTCAATTACAGAAGAAAATTGTTGAGTTCAGAGCCAGACAGACTTGGGATCAAATCCCAGCTCCATCACTATTGCCCAGATCTGCCAGTGGGGTACCTGCAGACAGCTTAAAATGATAAATGAATAAATGGATGATTTCTACAAGTCTATTTCCTTCCCCATGTGTCAATTTCCTCATCTATATAATGACAAGAATAAACCTGCTTGTTACCATTACTACCCCTCCTTTTTTTAATCTATTTCCAGGAATGTTGGAAGACAAATGATGTAATAAAGTATCCTGAGCACCTTAGGAAGCACCACTTCCTAAGGGTAGTAGTAAAAATATTCTGATACATTAAGAGATTTGTTGTTATTGTCGTTAATTGCTGTCAAATTGGCTCCCAATTCACAGTGACCCCATGTACAACACTACAAAATTTTGCCCGGTCCTGTGCCATCTTCATGATCTTTGGTATGCTCAAACCTATTATTGCACCCACTGTGCATTTTGAGTGCCTTCCACCCTAAAGGGCTCATCTTCTAGTACTATATCTGATTTTAGGAAGTAGATCACCAGGCCTTTCTTCCTAGTCTGTCTTAGTCTGGAAGCTCCACTGAAACCTGTCTACCTGCTGGTGTTTGAAATACCAGTGACATAGCTTCCAGCATCATAGCACCACACAAGCCAGCATAATATGACAAACTGACAGCCAGCCAGTAGAATTAAGAAATAACACGTTTGTAAATTAAATTAAATATGAATATCTGCTCTAGTTTAGATGTTGGAAGAATTCTCCAGAATAAAATAGGGAGGGACTAAGAGCCAACCTCAGAATGGGAAGAATTTTGGAAAACTTTATTTCTTAAACTGTTTTTCCATTTGAATTTAAAGGTATTTAGACTGAAATCAGTATTTTCTTCTGAGGAGAGCACTATGAATGCAGTCTGGTCAGTATGTCAGAATTTGTGTATGTGTCTGTGTATGTATAGTATATTTATAATGTTAGCCCAGTTTGTAAAAAAATTTATGTGAGCAGCAGGAGTTTGTCATAAGCAATAAAATCTTTTATATGGATTCTTTCTTATTCTCTCCAGGGGAATTTCTTAGGATTTTTTCCACAAGTCAGTTTCAGGCTCGAGAGTACTCACTGTTGTTTTTTTCCCAGCCATTCCCCTTTTCCTTCCCCTTGCCATAGCCCACTGGGAGTCATAGGCAGACCACCCCCTTGAGTGCTGTTTGCTGGTACGATGAGGACTTTCAGCATCAGTGGTCTTTTGCAGCTTGTCAGGTCTGGAAGAATTGGGGGAAACAGTCCCATCTTGATATTATCAGTGACTCTGAATTCAGGTGATTACATAACAGAAAAGCTCATAGAAATCTTAAGGTTCCTTTGTGAGGTAACCGTGGAATTGGCCAGTCCTGTATACAGGAGGCCAGGAGTTTACCATGAGATATAATTTAAGATATGTCCAAGGCCTCCGTTGCTGCACTCAGTCTCTCTCCAGCAGAACTGGATGTTTTTAGCCTGAAGTTTGCACATTGTCTTTTTGACCCCAAGAATATTCTCATTTGCTTTGACACTGCCAGACGCTTAGGAACTGAGCAGTCAGTTCGTCACAACAGCTCTTGATTGTCTCACTCTGTCTGTATCACAAATATGAGAACATTTTCTCATGCAATAAGTAAAAAAATAAATTCTCTCAGTATTTTATCCAATTTGTAAAGAAACAAAAGAAGTGCAAGATGTATACATTGGAAAACTACAAAACATCATTGAAAGACATTAAGAAGACCTAAATAAATGAAAATACACCCGTATTCATGGATTAGAATATTTATCTTGTTAAAGTGGCAATACTTCACAAATTGACATATAGATTCAACACAATCCCTATCGAAATTCCAACTACTTTTTTCCCCAGAAACTGACAAGTTGGTCCTAAATTTTATATGGAAGTCAAGAAACCTAAAATAGCCGAAACAATCTTAAAAATGAAAATCAAAGTTGGAGGACTCACATTTCTCCGTTTCAAAACTTACTACAAAGCTACAATAATCAAGATAGTATGGCACTGGCATAGGATAGACCTATATATAAGTGGAATAGAATTGAGAGTCTAGAAATAAATTTTTGCACTTATGGTCAATTGATTTTCTACAAGAGTGTCAAAACCATTCAATGGTGGAAAGAATAGCTGTCAACAAATTGTGAGAGGACAACTGGATATTCACGTGCAAAAGAATGAAGTTGCACCCTTACCTCACACCATATACAAAAATTAACTCAAAATATATCATAGATGTAAGTCTATGAACTAAAACTACAGAACTCTGAGGAGAAAACACAGACATAAATCTTTTAAAAAATTTATTTTCTTTTTGTTGTTGTTAAGAATATACACAGCAGAACCTACACCAATGCAAAAATTGCTACATGTACAATTCAGTGACATTGTTTACATTTTTTCATTTGTGCAATCATTCTTACCTTCCTTTTCTGAGTTGTTCCTCCCCTATTAACGTAAACTCACTGCCCACTAAGATTTTTATCTAATCTTTTTACTTGATGTTGTCAAGTTTATCCCATATATAGTTCTTAACAGAGCACAATGCTCAAGGTAGATATTCTTTACTATTAAGATAAATTATGGTTTGGTTTTAAGAAGACTTCAGGGAATATTTTTGGTTTAAAGTTTAAAGATTATCTCAGGGCAATAGTTTCAGGGGGTCGTCTAGCCTCCATGGCTACAGAAGGTCTGGATTCCATGAGAATTTTAAAATCTGTTACGCATGTTCCCCCTTTTGATCAGGATTCTTCTATGGAATCTTTGATCAAAATATTCAGTAATGGCAGACAGGCACCATTCAGTTCTTCTGGTCTCATGGCAAAGAAGGCAGTTTTTCTTGGAGGCAATTAGCCACACATTCCATTTCCTCCTTCTATTTCTGACTCTCCTTTTTCCTTTGTCGCTCGAGGTGAATTGAGATCAATTGTTGTGACTTGGTTGGCTGCTTTCAAGCTTTTCAGACCTCAGGCACTACGCAATGAACTAGGAGGTAGAACAGAAGCACTAAACATATTATTAAGCCAATTAACTGAGATGTCTCGTGAAACCATGATCCTAAACCTCCAAAGCGAGGAAACAAATCCCATGAGGTGTTTGGATGTACATAAGCAGCCTCAGCAACTACTTTTTTTTGTCATTGTTGTAAATATATCTATTACACAACTTTTGCCAATTAAACTTTTTACAGGTGTACAACTTAATTCATAGCAATTATATTAACTGACTGTGTGACCTTACCCTTAATGTGGTTTTTCTATTACCATACACCAGAACTCAGTGCTCCATAAGGAATAACCTTCCCTTTCCCCCTCCCTGCCATACCTGGTAACAACTAATAAATTTTGATCTCTACTCATTTGCCTGTTCTTGTCTTTTTATATAAGTTAAGTCATACAATATTTGGCCTTTTGTGACTGATTTATTTCACTCAGGATAATGTCTTCAAGCTCCATCCATATTGTAGCATATATCAAGACTTCATTTCTCTTACTGGCTGAGTAGTAGCCCATTGTTTGTATGTATCACATCTTGTTTATCCATTCATCTGTTGATGGGTGTTTAGGATGTTTCCGCCTTTGGCTATTGTGAATAATGCTTCAATGAACATTGGTGTACAAGAATCTGTTTGAGTTTCTGCTTTCAAGTCTTTTGGGTCTATACCTAGGAGTGGAATTGCTGAGTCATACGGCAGTCCTATTTTTAGTTTTTTTAGAAACTGCCACACTGTGTTCCACAGCGGCTGTACCATTTTACGTTCCCACCAACAGTGGATAAGAGTTTTGATTTCCCCACATCGTCGCCAATATTTGTTATTTTCTTTTTTTTCTCTTTGTTTCTTCCTTTTTGTTTTTTAACGTTAACCATTCCAGTGGGAATCAAATGGTATCTCATTACGGTTTTGATCTGCATCTCTTTAATGACTAATAACATAGAGCATCTTTTCACGTTTGGTGGCCATTTGAATGTCCTTTTTGGTAAAATGTCTATTCAAGTCCTTTGCCCATATTGATTGGATTATTTGTTTTTTTGTTGTTAAATTACATATATATGTATATTGGTTATTACATTCTTATCAGATAAATGATTTCTGAAGATACTCTTCCATTTGATAGCTTGTTGTCTTAGGTTGGGTTCTCAAAGTTGTAAAACCAGTGGAGCATATATATATATATAGAGAGAGAGATTTATTTCAAGGAAATGGCTCACACAGTTGTGGAGGCTTGCAAGTCCCAAATTCGTTGGATCAGGCATCAGGCTGGGGGTTACTCCTGACTCATGTGATTGTATGGACTGACGAACCCAAAATTGGCAGGTCAAACAGTAGGCTGCTGGCTCATGGGGCTGCAGCATCTGGACAATCCAAAAATCTGCAGGTCAGACGTCAGGCTGCTAGCTCATGTCCCAAAAACTGGAAGTCAGAGGATGACAAGTCTCGTGCAGGATCAAGAGAGGATGAACTTTGCCAGAAGATCCATATATATTAGATGCAGACCACATTCCCATGGAAACTTACCTTTAAACTGATTGGCTGTTCACATCAGATGAAAAAATGAAGGATGATTACATAATATCTGCCAAACCACTGAGAATCATGTCTTGCCAAGTTGGCACATAACCTTAACTATCACAGTCCACCCATTGTCAACGTGGCATCTGTGCACATCTCCTTAAACCACACATACATAATCTCTAAATAAAGATAATTATAAAGCCATACTTGTGCCTAACATGTTACAACTAACATGAGTACAACTGGAAACATACTAAACCAGCTTACATCTTATATTTTATAACAAGTAACAGAATAAGTGAGAGAAGAAAACAGACACTATATATATGTATTATGTATGTGTGTATATCTATACACACACACATATGTATGATGAAACAAGGAAGAAATAATAAAAACAATTACAGCCCTCATTTCTGCAAATAGTCATGTAGTCTTAGCTGGTATTTAAAACTACCTTCTTCCATCACCCATTCCATATATCCTTTGCCCTCAGCAAGTTCCTCAGCTGGTCATGGTCCTTTGCCTGGTGGGATGACCCGAGATTTCATTGCTGAAGGGTCTAGGCCATTAGTAGTCATGCTGGAATTGGGTTTCTGTAGTTTTCCATTGATTTTAATCATTGGGCATGGTAGCACTAAGAGACGTCCTAAGGGATCTCCAGTATTCCAGACACATTTTTTTACCTCCATGATGTAATATCAATCTGATTTCCCCTTGGTAATCAGGATCAATCACACCAGCCAATATGGTAACTCCCTTCTTTGCCTGTTGATCCAGAGGCATGAGGAGCCAAAGTGGCCTGGTGGTATTCTTAACTTCCAGTTTAATGGAATCCGTGTTGTGTCTCCAGGTGGGTGCATTCCTCCCTTTGGAACTAAGATCTCTAGACCTGCAGAGCAAAGGGTCACGGGGACAGGAAACAAAGATTTTGCAAGTGGGACACTAGGGGTAATAGTGAATGGTGCGACACCCATTTCCACCCCTTGATTCCTAAACCCATGAATCCCAGCTATGGGAGAAGCAGAACAATATATTGGACACTGATTTAGAGCACATACAGCCTCCTGGAGAATATTTCCCCAACCCTGCAAGGTATTGCCACCTAGCTGGCACCATAATTGTGTCTTTAGAAGGCCGTTCCATTGTTCTATCAATCCAGCTGCTTCAGGATGATGGGGAACATGGTAAGACTAGTGAATTCCATGAGCATGAGTCCATTGCTGCTCTTCATTTGCTGTGAAGTAAGTCCCTTGATCTGAGATGATGCTTTGCAGGATACCATGATGGTGGATACGACATTCTTTAAATCCAGGGATGGTAGTTTTGCTGGAAGCATTGCATGCATGGAAGGCAAATCGGTATACAGAGTAAGTGTCTATCCCAGTAAGGAAAAAAATTATCCTTTCCATGATGGATGTGGTCCAATTTAGTCAGTCTTTCACTAGGTTGCTGGATGATTGACCCTAGGAATGGTGCTATATCATGGATTTGGTGTTGGTCTCTGCTGCTGGCAGATGGGGCACTCAGCAGTGGCTGTAGCAAAGTCGGCCTTGGTGAGTGGAAGTTTGTGATGCTCAGCCCATACATAACCTTCATCCCTGCCACTACAGACACTTTGTTCATGAGCCTATTGGGCAATGGCAGGGGTATCTGGGAAAAGAGGCCGACTGATATCTGCAGAATACATCATCCCATCCACTTGTTATTAAAATCTTTCTCTGCTGAGGACACCCTTTGGTGAGCATTCACATGAGACACAAATATCTTCACTTCATAGGCCCATTTAGAAAGATCTCTCCACATGCCTCTTCCCCATACCTCCTTGTCACCAATTTTCCAATCATGTTCCTTCCAAGTCCCTGACCATCCAGCCAGACCATTGGACCCAGCCCATGAATCAGTATACAATCACATATCTGGTCATCTCTTCTTCCAAGCAAAATAAATAACCAGGTGCACTGATCAAATTTCTGCCCACTGGGAGGATTTCTCTTCCCCACTGTCCTTCAGGGAGGTCCTAGAAACGGGCTGCTGTGCTGTCACTGTCCACTTCCATGTAGTGCCTGCATGTCACATAGAACCATCTGTAAACCAGGCATGAGTTTTCTCTTCCTCAGTCAACTGTTCATAAGGAATTCCCATGAGGCCATAGGAGCAGACTGGGAAAAAGGAAGGTAAAGTGGCAGAAGTGGGGACAATGGGCGTTTGGGCCACTTATTCATGTAACTTACTTGTGCCTTCAGGTCCTGTTTGAGCCCAATCTAGTATATACCACTTCCATTTAATAACAGACTGATGCTATGCACATTCAACTTCATGACTCTGTGAATCAGACAACAGCCAGTTCAAGATGGGTGGCTCAGGCCAAATTGTGGCTTGGTGTCCTGTGGTTAAGTGTTCAGTTTCTACTAAGGCCCAGTAATAAGCCAAAACCTGTTTCTCAAAAGGTGAGTAGTAATCTGCAGAGGATGGTAGAGCTTTGTTCCCAAATCCTAAGGGTCTGCACTGTGATTCATCAGCAGGGGCCTGCCAGAGACTTCAGACTGCATCTATATCTTCCATTGACACTTCAAGAACCATTGGATCAGCTAGATCATATGGCCCAAGTGGCAAAGCAGCTTACACAGCAGCCTGGATTTGTTGCAAAGCCATCTCTTGTTCTGAGCCCCACTCAAAGCTAGCATCTTTTCCGGTCACTTGATAAATATCCCAGAGCAGCACAACCAAATGAGGGATATGTTGCCTCCAAAATCCAAAGAGACCCACTAGGCATTGTGCCTCCTTTTTAGTTGTAGGAGGGGCCAGATGTAACAACTTATCCTTCACATTAGAAGGAATATCTTGACATGTCCCACACTACTGTACCCCTAGAAATTTCACTGAAGTGGAATACACCTGAATATTTGTCTGTTTCATTTCCCACCCTCTACCATGCAAATGTTTTACCAATAAGTCTAGACTCATTGATACTTCTTCTTTAGTAGGTCCAATTAGCATAATGGCATCAAAGTAATGGACCAGTGTGACATCTTGTGGAAGGGAAAAGAGATCAAGGTCCTTGCAGACTAAAGTACAACATAGGGCTGGATAGTCGATATACCCCTGAGGTATGACACCAAAGGTGTATTGCTGGCTTTGCCAGGAGAAGACAAACTGCTTCTGGTGTTCCTTTGAAACCTGAATCAAGAAAAAGGCATCAGCTTGATCAATAGCTACATACCAGGTACCAGGAGATATATTAATTTGCTCAAGCAATGAAACCACATGTGGAACACCAGCTGCAATTGAAGTTGCCACTTGGTTAATCCTCTGTCATTCTCCAAGATCCATTTGGTTTTTTGCACAGGCCAAATAGGCAAGTTGAATGGAAATGTGGTGGGAATCACCATCTCTGCATCCTTCAAGTCCTTAATGGTGACATTAATCTGCAATCTCTCCAGGAATGCAGTATTGCTTTTTATTTACTGTTTTCCAGGTTAGAGGTTATTCTAATGGTTTCCACATGGCTTTTCCTATCATAATAGCCCTTACTTCATATGTCAGGGATCTAATGTGGGGATTCTGCCAGTTGCTGAGTGTATCTATTCCAGTTATGCATTCTGAAACTGGAAATCACTACAGGATGGATTCGGGGACCCACTGGACCCAATGTGAGATGAACCTGAGCTACGAATCCATTAATAACCTGACTTCCATATGCCTCCTGCTCTGGTGGGCCACAGTGATGTTTTGGGTCTCCTGGAATTAGTGTCAGTTCTGAGATATTGTTCAGTAATCCCCAAAAAGTCTGATTATTTCCTTTCCCCCAGTGAACAGTCACTCTCGTAAAAAGCTTTAGATTTTTTCATGGAAGATTGGAAGAAAGATTAGCAGTATAATTTTCTGGAAGTGCAGTGGGGTCCTTCCTCAAGGGGTCCCCGCATCCCCTTCATTCAAAGAGTTGTTGGTCTGTAAACTCACTCAAGTCTTGGAATTGATTGAGGGGCAGTGACTCTCTATTCTGGTAATTCAAATTAGTCCACCATTTACTTGACCTAGAATTCTTCTGCTTGTACAGATCAAGAAAATATTTACTAGGTTTCCCATCTATTTCACTCTTAGGGACACCACGACTAAGTAGCCAACTCCATAAGTTCATATGAGTCAGAATATTCTGATTACTGTTTTGATTATGCTGTCCCTGATGGTAACCACGCCCACCTTGTCTTTGTTGGTTAAGTGCCGCCACTTGGCCTCTACCACCCTGGAGCCCAATCAGCTCCATTGTAGTTAGGTGTCTTAATTCAGTTAGGGCAGTTCCCGCTTTCAAATCTGACATACATAAAATGGCAATTACAGCAGTCTTCAAGGATGCTGGGGCTCCCTTCACAAATTTATTCTTCAACATTGTGGTAAAAGATGTGCCCTCTGGGCACTCTATGGGTAGGTCTGTGGGGTCCAAACTGATAAATCTACTCTAATATGCCAATTTCCCTAAGCTTTTACATAGCTTCTTCTACAGCATACCAAGGCAGGTCTGGCATTTCAACTTAATTTAGTGTAGGCTGCCACTTAATCCACGTGTCAGTGAGCCAATCAAATAAACTATTAAATCCTTTTCTAACCTCTTGAGCTGAAACACTGAATGAAGAATCCGTGCTTAGTAGGCCCATATGAATAAACTCAGGTTGATCCAACTTTATGTTCCTTGGACCATTATCCCACACCCTTAATAACCACTCCCACACATATTCCCCAGGTTTCTGTTTGTATGTATTAGAAAAATCAAGCACTACTTTTGGAGTGTAGTGTACTTTCTGCTGGTTCACACTTTGTACTTTACCTCATGGTGCTAGCGGGGACTTAAGTCTAGCTATAGGTCTAGAAGCAAAAATGGGTGATGGGGATGTGTCCTGGGAACATTCAGCAATGTCTTGTAAGGCATCTGCCTTAGGCAATGCCCCAGGCTATATCTCAGACAAGACTCTTCAGGCACAGCTGGGTGAATTTCATCAGATGGGGGAGTAAGAGAGTTGGTTCTGTTGGCAGGAGTGACTCAACAGAATTTTAGGGCCTATATGTCCCCATCCCAAGTTTCAGGATCCCATTGCTTCCCAATCAATACCCTCGCTTTAACCTCAGACACCATTTGAGGTTGGAAATTCAATTGGCATTGTAATTCAGTCACTCTTACAATAAGACTCTGGGTTTACTTGTTGATAATATCAGCTTTATTACTACAAGAAAGAAGGGTTTCTTTCAGGGCACAAGTGCTAACTTTCAGGTTTTTGTGTGGCATTTGAGCTGTGACTCTGAAGCTTTGAGTTCATTCCTATCTTTCACCACTTTGTCTAATGAAAGTATGACCAAGCAACCATCTTCCATATACTTCTCATTCTGACAAAATTGGAGAAAAGTATCAAATGTGCAATCACCCAGAGCCTTGTATCTCACAAATATTTGACCAACTGGTGTTGAAATTTTGTGTATTTCTATTGCCACCTCACATCATGGATTAGCAGTGCCCTCTTTACTGCTTGAGACAGAGTCACCAGTGCCTTTAAGATAAGCTAGACTTGAGAACCAATTCAGAAAACTCATCTTTACAATTTTGTTCCTCTAGAACAACTCTCAGTGTGCTGCTCTAACAGATGTCTAAAATATGAAAGTGGTTTTGGAATTAGATAATGGGTAGAGGCTGGAGGAGCTTTAAGGTGCCTAATAGTAAAATCCTAGATTGCCTTGAAGAGAATGTTGATAGAATTATGGATGTCAGAGGCAGTTCTGATGAGGGCTCAGAAGGAAATGAGGAGAGCTGTACAGAAAGTCTCTATTGTCTAAGAAAATACACATGGTTCCAGCAACAGAATGGTGCTGGAACTGTTAGCTTTAAATGTACTTCTGGTGAGGCTTTAAAAGAAGATAATGATCATGTGATTGGACAATGGAGAAAGGGAAATGCTTTTTATGCAGTGGCAAAGAGCTTATCTGAATTATGTTAAAATGTTTGGTGGAAGGTAGAACTTGTAAGTGATGAACTTGGATATGTGGCTGATGAGATTTCCAAGCAAGATCTTAAAGGGAACACATGGTTTCTTCTTGCTGCTTATAGTAACATGAGAAAGGAAAGAGATGGACTTGAACATGAACTGTGCAAAATGAAAACAGAACTTAAAGATTTGGAAAATTCTGTTGTACAAACTAAGGACACATGTCCTAGAATGTTCACCAATGACATGGCTACACAATCTTTTGTTAAAGAGATTAGGCCTGTGACTTATGGATCTAACCAGCTACCACAACAGAAAACTCATCAGCTCAGACTGAAGGGAACAGAAGAAGAATAGAAGGAAAGAATGCTTGGTACCTGCCTCTTAGAACATTACAGGCAGGAAACAGACCAAAGGAGATACATTTGTTGTTCTCCAAGTAAAGGACCATTCCTGGAGCAGCTCAGAGCCATTGGAAGGCGCACAGGAAGCAGGGCTTTCATAATTTCAAAGGATGGGGCCACAGTCTCCTGGATTTCAAAGAGTGGGGCCATAGCCTCCTAGGATTCAAACAGTTGGATCTTTACCAACTAGGTTCCAGAATGTGAGGCTGCCAGTAAGGTATGCCAGGGAGATGGGTCCACTCTCCAAAGCTGAGGGGCCAGGGCTGTCATGCCCAAGGGGCAGAAGAATGGGGTCTGCCAGGGCCAAGGGGGTGGGGTTACCACTCAGATAGACTAGGAGAATGGAGCCATCCAAAGCTGAGGGAGCAAAGTTGCCATCCTAGAGGGCCTGGAAAGTGAAGATGAAGCCCAGAGCCAAGGGGCCTCCACACAGAATCCAGAGGGTGTGGTCAACACCCAGAGTCTGGAGGGCAGGGCCATTGCCCAGATGGTCTCAGAGAAGAGAGGATTATTTTCAAGCCTTGAGATCTAATGCAATTTGTTTACTGGGCTTTGGACTTCCTTGATGCCCGCTATCCCTTATTTGCCTCCAATTTCTGCCATTTGTGATGGAAACGTCTGCCTTGTGCCTATTCCACCATTGTACTTTGGAAACAGTTAACTTGTATTCTAGATTTTATACGTTCACAAATGAAGAGGAATTTTGCCCCAGGATGGGCTATGACTGAAGTCTCACCCATATTTGAATTAGATGATTCAGAAGATGAGGTTTTGGTGGCATAGCACGCCCTCATTAGGACAAATGGGCAGGGCTCCCAGCTGAAGCCCATTTTCACCTGCAGCAGCCAAGAGGAAGCTACAGATCTGTAACATTTGGCACTGCCCCACCCCCTAAGAAGAGGCCTCATCCACTCACACTGGGGGCATGAGGGCCAGTGGTACCACCTACTCCATCTATCTATCCACAACAGGGGCCTGAAAACCAGTGACGTCCCCCAATCCCTCCAGCCAATGGCACTGGGAGCCCAAGGACAAGCTGCACTACCCCCCACCTGCTATGCACTCTAGCGGACAGGGGCACGCCTTCCATTCAGGCACCAGGGGGCAACCGACATCGCCTCCCCCAACTGCAACCAGAGACCTGTGCCTCCAGCAAACACCCACATGCAACCCTGCCCACCCAGGACTGTAGGTGAGAGTCCCCACAGTTGGAGACCGACTCCCTGCTCCCTGACCAACCAGCAAGTGGCATAGCACACACACAACACTCAACCCAACGACCGGGGAAAACACCCCCTGCACCTATGGCCAGGTGACCAGCAACACAGACTCATCACCTCACCAAAAATGCTGCCTACATCCTCAGCAGCCCTGGAAGAACAGTGTCATGGATTGAATTATGTCCCCTGAAAAATATGTGTATCAATTTGGCTGGGCCATGATTCCCAGTATTATGTGGTTGTCCTCCATTTTGTGATTGTAATTTTACGTTAAAGATGATTAGGGTGGAATTATAACACCCTTACTAAGGTCATATCCCTGATCCAATGTAAAGGGAGTTTCCCTGGGGTGTGACCTGCACCACCTTTTATCTTACAAGAGATAAAAGGAAAGGGAAGCAAGCAGAGAATGGAGGACTTCATACCAGCAAGAAAGCAGTGCCAGGATCAGAGCAAGTCCTTTAGACCCAGGGTCCCTGTATGAAGAAGCTCCTAGTCTGGGGGAAGATTGATGAGACCAACAGAGAGAGAAAGCCTTCCCCTGGAGGTGACACCCTGAATTTAGACTTCTAGCCTACTAGACTGTGAGAAAATAAATTTCTCTTTGTTAAAGCCATCCACTTGTGGTATTTCTGTTATAGCAGCACTAGATGACCAAGACAAACAGTGAACAGACTCCTGGGCTCACACACCTAGTAGCTACTCCACCCACCTGGAGACAGAAGGTGAGAGCTTCAATATGGCCATATTAAGGATCAGAGTAGCACACATGCCGAGCCTACTTGGACATATCAAACAAAACAAAACAAACAAAAATTTAGGATGTGGTAAACAAACACAAAATAAATAAATATAATAACTTCTTGATGGCTTGGAGACAACAGTCAATATCAAATCATGTAAAGAAGCAGGACAAAATGGCTCCAGCAAGCGACCAAAACAAAGAACCAAAAAAATATTCCTGAGGAAGATAAGACAATGAAACTACTTGATACAGAATTCAAAAGACTAATATGCAGAGCCCTTCAGGATATCAAGAAGAAGATCAGGCAAAACACAGACCAAATCAAGGAACACACAGACAAAGCAATAGAAGAACTCAGGAAAATAATGAAAGAACAAAATGACAAACTAAACAGGCTGCTAGAAACCATACAAAAACAGCAACTAGAAATCCAAAAGATTAACAATAAAATTTCATAATTAGACAACTCAGTAGAAGGTCATAGGACAGATTAGAGACAATGGAAGTCAGAATTAGTGTGATCGAAGAAAAATCCACTGAAATCGATTTGTATGAGGGGGGAAAAAAGAATGAAGAAAGCCTAAGAATTACAAGAAATACTATCAAAAGGAAAAACCTACAAGTGATTGGAGTACAGAACAAGGGGGATAATGGAAAATACAGAGAGAATTGTCAAAGATTTGCTGGGAGAAAACTTACCTAGTATCATGAAAGATGAGAAGATACCCATCCAAGAAACTCAAGGAACTGCATACAGGATAGATCCCAAAAGAAAGTCATCATGACATATCATAATCAAACTAGCCAAAACCAAACACCAGCAAAGAATCCCGAGAGAGGCTAGGGATAAACAAGAAGTCACTGTCTTAGTTATCTAGTGCTGCTATACCAGAAATACCACAAGTGGATGGCTTTAACAAAGAGAAATTTATTTTCTCACAGTCTAGTAGGCTAGTAGTCCAAATTCAGGGCGTGAGCTCCAGGGGAAGCCTTTCTCTCTCTGTTGGCTCTGGAGGAAAAGCCTTCTCATCAAACTTCCCCTGGACTAGGAGCTTCTCCACACAGGCATCCTAAGTCCCAAGGTATGCTCTGCTCCCAGTGCTGCTTTCTTGGTTGCATGAGGTCCCTCTGTCTCTCTGCTTACTTCTCCCTTTTCTATTTCTATCTCAAAAGAGCCTGGCTTAAGACAAAATCTAATCTTGTAGATCTCATCAACATAACTGTCTCTAATCCACTTATTAACATAGTGATAGGATTTACAACACATAGGAAAATCACATCAGATGACAAATTGATGTACAATCACAAAATACTGGGCATCATGGCATAGCCAAGTTGATACACATAATTTTGGGGGACACAATTCAACCCATGACAGTCACCTACAAAGGAAAACCAATAAGACTAAGCTCTGATTACTAAGCAGAAACCATGCAGGCAAGAAGACAATGGAATGATATATATAAAGCCTTGAAGGAAAAAGATAGCCAGCCAAGAGTTATATACCCAGCAAAACTGTATCTCAAATACGATGGTGAGATTAAGACATTTCCAGATAAACAGAAATTAGGGGAATATGTAAAAACTAGACCAAAAATTAGAAGAAATAGTAAAAAGAGTCCCACAGTTAGAGAACCAACAATAATCAGACAACAGTCCAAGACTAGGACACAGGACAGATCAACCACTTACTAACACAGATAAGGAATTCCCAAAAAACAAAATCAAGCAAAAAGACTGAAAACAGGGAACCAGAGATGTCAATATGTAAACAATGACAAGGTCAAAACAAAAAAGAGGAAATAAACAGTGTAGTTGTTTTTGTTGGTGTTGTTAGGTGCTGTCAAGTCAGTTCTGACTCATAGTGACCCTATGCACTGCAGAATAGAACACTGCCCGGTCCCACACCATTCTCACAATTGTTATTATGCTTGAGCCCATTGTTGCAGCCACTGTGTCAATCCATCTTGTCAAGGGTCTTCTTCTTTTCTGCTGACCCTCTACTTTACCAGGCATGATGTCTTTCTCCAAGGACTGATCCTTCCTGACAACATGTCCAAAGTATGTACGACATAGTCTCGCTATCTTTGCTTCTGAGGAGCGTTCTGGTTGTATTTCTTCTAAGATAGATTTGTTAGTTCTTTTGGCAGTCCATAGTATATTCAACATTCTTCACCAATACCACAATTCAAAGGCATCAATTCTTCTTCAATCTTCCTTATTCATCATCCAGCTTTCGCATGCATATGAGGAGACTGAAAATACCATGGCTTGGGTCAGGTGCACCATAGTCTTCAAGGTGACATCTTTGCTTTTCAACTCTTTAAAGAGGTCTTTTGCAGCAGATTTGCCCAATGCAATGTGTCTTTTGATTTCTTGACTGCTGCTTCCATGGGTGTTGATTGTGCATCCAAGTAAAATGAAATCCTAGACAACTTCAATCTTTTCTCTATCATGATGCTGCTTATTGGTTCAGTTGTGAGGATTTTTGTTTTCTTTATGTTGAGGTGTAATCCATATTAAAGGCTGTGGTCTTTGATCTTCTTCAGTAAGTGTTTCAAGTCCTCTTCACTTTCAGCAAGCAAGGTTGTGTCATCTGCATAATGCAGGTTGTTAATGAGTCTTCCTCCAATCTTGATGCCCATTTTTCTTCATATAGTTCAGCTTCTAGGATTATTTGCTCAGCATACACACTAAATAGACATGGTGAAAGGATACAACCCTGACACACACCCTTCCTGACTTTAAACCACGCGGTATCCCCTTGTTCTGTTTGAACAATTGCCTCTTGATCTATGTACAGGTTCCTCATGAGCACAATTAAGTGATCTGGAATTCCCATTCTTTGCAATGTTATCCATAATTTGTTATGATCCACACAATCAAATGCATTTGCATAGTGAATAAAACACAGGTAAACATCTTTCAGATATTCTCTGCTTTCAGCCAGGATCCATCTGACATCAGCAATGATATTTCTGGTTCCACATCCTCTTCTGAATTGGGCCTGAATTTCTGGCAGTTCTCTGTTGTTATATTACTGCAGCCGCTTTTGAATGATCTTCAGCAAAATTTTACTTGCATGTGATATTAATGATATTGTTCGATAATTTCCACATTTGATTGGATCACCTTTCTTGGAAATAGGTATAAATATGGATCTCTTCTAATCAGTTGGCCAGGTAGCTGTCTTCCAAATTTCTTGGCATAGATGAGTGAGCATTTCCAGGGCTGCATCCGTTTGTTGAAACATCTCAATTGATATTCCATCAATTCCTGGAGGCTTGTTTTTTGCCAATGCCTTCAGTGCAGCTTGGACTTCTTCCTTTAGTACCATCAGTTCCTGATCATATGCTACCTCTTGAAATGGTTGAACATCGACCAATTCTTTTTGGTATAATGACTCTGTGTATTCTTTCCATCTTCTTTTGATGCTTCCTGTGTTGTTTAATATTTTCCCTATAGAATCCCTCACTATTGCAACTAGAAACTTGAATTTTTTCTTCAGTTCTTTCAGTTTGAGAAATGCCGAGAGAGTTCTTCCTTTTTGATTTTCAATCTGCAGCTCTTTGCACATGTCATTATAATACTTTACTTTGTCTTCTTAAGCTGCCCTTTGAAATCTTCTGTTCAGTTCTTTTACTTCATCATTTCTTCCTTTTGCTTTAGCTACTTAACGTTCAAGAGCAAGTTTCAGAGTCTCTTCTGACATCCATTTTGGTTTTTTCTTTCTTTCAGTGTAGTCATAGAAATTCTATATAGAGAGGAAGTCAAGGCAATATCAAGAAATAAAAGACTGGTTTAAACTTAGAAAAATAAAGGTGAATTTCAAGGTAACCAAAAAGGAAGCTAACAAATCTACCCATCAAAACAAAAAAGAAGAAAAACTAAGTCTCACCAAGCACAAAATGAAAAAAATGAAAAGAAAATCCATAAACAAAAAGAACTCAGCACAGAAAACTAAGCGGAACAAAAAAATCATCAACACCATAAAAAAGAAAATAAAAGCAACAAAATGACAGCAGTAAACGCATACCTACCAATAATTACACTATGTTAAATGGCCTAAATGCATCAGTAAAAAGACAGAGTGTGGTAGAATGGATTTAAAAACATAATCCATCTATATACTGTCTACAAGAAACATACCTTAGGCACAAAGATATAAACAGACTAAAACTCAAAGGATGGAAAAATATATATCAAGCAAACAATAACCAGGAAAGAACAGGAGTGATAACATTAATCCCCGATAAAATAGACTTTAAAGCAAAATCCACCATAAAGAATAAGAAATGACACTATATAATGATTAAATAGTCAATATACCTGGAGGATATAATCATAATAAATATATACACACCTAATGATAGGGCTCCAAAATACATAAAACAAACTCTAATAGCATTGAAAAGAGAAATATACAGTTCCACAATATAGAAGGAGACTTCAACACATGACTTTCGATGAAGGACAGAACATCTAGAAAGAAACTCAACAAAGATACAGAAGATCTAAATGCCACAAACAACCAATTCGACCTCATAGACAAATACAGAACAATTCACCCAACAGCAGCAAAGTATACATTCTTTTCCAAAGCACATGGAACATTCCCAGAATAGACCACATTTTAGGCCACAAAGCAAGCCTTAACAAAATCCAAAACACTGAAATAATACAAAGTATCTTCTCTGATCATAATGCCACAAAAGTAGAAATCAGTAAAAGAAACAGCAAGAGAAAAAAGTCAAATACATGGAAAGTGAACAACACCTTGCTTAAAAACAACTGGGTAATAGAAGAAATCAATGATGGAATAAAAAAATTCAAAGAATCCAATGACAATGAAAACAAACCTTACCAAAATGTAGGGTCAATTTATAGCAATAAACACACATCAAAAAAGAATAAAAGGCCAAAATCAAAATATTAACCCTACAACTTGAACAAATAGAAAGAGAGCAGCAAAAGTAGACAATCCAATAAAAAATGGGCAAAGGATATGAACGGACACTTCTTCAAAGAAGTCATTCGAGTGCCTAACAGACACATGAGGAAATTCTTGCGATCATCAGCCATTAGAGAAATGCAAATCAAAACTACGAGATACCATCTCATCCCAACATTACTGGCAATAATAAAAAAAAAATAAGAAAATAACAAATGTTGGAGAGGTTGTGGGGGATATTGGAACTCCTCCTATGCACTGCTAGTGGGAATGTAAAATGGTATAACCACTTTGGAAATCGATATGGTGCCTCCTTAAAAAGGAAGAAGTAGAAATACCATATGATCCAGAAATCCCACTCCTAGGGATATACCCTAAAGAAATAAGAGCTGTCACATGAATAGCCATATGCACACCCAAATTCATTGCAGCACCATTCACAATAGCAAAAAATGGAAACAACCTAAGTGCCCATCAACAGATGAATGGATAAACTAATTATGGTACGTACATACAATGGAATACTACACAATGATAAAGAACAATGATGAATTCAAGAAACATCTCACAACATGGATGAATCTGGAAGGCGTTATGCTGACTGAAATAAGTCAGTCACAAAAGGACAACGTTGTATAAAACCACTACTATAAGAACTCAACAAAATGTTTACACACAGAAGAAAAAAAAACATTCCTTGATGGTTATGAGGGTGGGTAGCTATGGGGAGGGGATATCACTAACCAGATAGTAGACAAGTGTCAATTTTGGTGAAGGGAAAGACAACACACAACATAGGGGAAGTCAACACAACTCAACCAAAGAAAAGGCATAGAAGTTTCCTAGACATATCCAAACACCTTGAGGGACTGAGTTGCTGGAGCTGAGGGCTGGGGACCACAGTTCAGGGGACATCTAGGTCAGTTGGCATAACATAGTTCACAAAGAAAATGTGCTACATCCCATCTTGGTTAGTAGCATCTAGGGTCTTAAAGCTCTCAAGCAGCCATCTAAGATACATCTATTGGTCCCATCACATTCGGAGCAAAGGAGAATGAAGAAAACCAAAGACACAAAGAAAACATTAGCCCAAAGGATTAAAGGATTCCATGAACCAAAGCCTCCACCAGTCTGAGCCCTGAAGAACTAGATGGTGTCCAGCTACCACCACTGACTTGTCTGACAGGGATCACAACAGACAGTCCCAGACAGAGTTGAAGAAAAATGTAGAACAAAATTCAAATTAACAAAAAAAGACCAGACTTACTCGTCTGACAGATACTGGAGGAACCCCCGAGGCTATGGCCCTGAGACACTGTGCTAACTCAAAACTGAAGTTCTCATAACTCACATAAAGATGAGATTTTGGACTTGAAGTTGACTTAAGGCTTTTGGGGATAATGTGATGGGGTGAATGTGTTTTGCATGTGGCAAGGACATGAATTTTGGGGGACCAAAAGTGGCATGTTATGGATTGAATTATGTTCCCCCAAAATATGTATTGTAAACCCTAACCTCTATGTCTGTGGTTATAGTTCCATTTGGGAATGGGTTATCTTAATTATGTTAATCAGGCAGGATTAGTATACAGTGTGTCTTGAGTTAATTTCTTTTGAGATGTATGAGATTAAACAAGTGAACAGAAGGAGAGATGGGATAAGATAGATGCCAAGAAACACGAAGATAGCCCAGGAGCAGAAGCTCAGAAGAGACAAGGACCTTCCTCCAGAGCCAGCAGAGACAGAAAACCTTCCCCTCTAGCTAGCGCTCTGAATTCAGACTTCTAGCCTCCTAAACTGTGAGAAAATAAATTTCTATTTGTCAAAGCCATCCACTTGCAGTACTTCTATTATAGCAACACTAGATAACTTGTCTTTTCACTTTTTTGGTAAAGTCTTTTGATGAACAAAAGTTTTTAATTTTTATGAGATGCCCCATTTATTTATTTAGTCTTTTGCTGTTTGTGCTTTTGTTTCATATTAAATGATCCATTGTTAAAAAGCTAGGCCCAACAGCCTTGCCCCTGCTCTTCCAATAATCTCATGATTTTAGTTTTCACATTTAGATTTTTAATCCATTTTGAATTTGTTTTGGTGTATGGTACGAGGCATGTATCCTGCTTCATTTTTCTGCATATGGAAATCCAATTTTCCCAACACCATTTACTGAAAAGACTCTTCTTTCCCCATTGGATAGACTTAGCACCCTTGTCATAAATCAGCTGACTATAGATATGTGGGTTTATTTCTGGACCATCAATTCTATTTCATTGGTCTATGTATTTATTCTTATACCAATACCAGATTGTTTTGATGACTGTAGCTGTATAATATGTTTCAGAATCAGGAAGTATGAGTTTTCCTACTATGTTCTCCTCTTTAACCATTGCTTTAGCTATTTGGGGCCTCTTGCCATTGGTTCTTCTGTTTCTGTAAAGAAGGCTGTAGGAATTTGGATTGGGGTTGAATCTATAGATTGCTTTCAGTAGTTTTGACATCTTAACAATATTGTCTTCTAGTCCATGAACACAGAACATCTTTCCATTTATTTAAGTCTCTTTAATGTGTTTCAGCAATGTTTTATATTTTTCATTGTATAAGTCTTTCACATTCCTGGTTAAATTTATTCCTAGGTTAAATTTATTCTTTTAGATGCTATTGTAAAAGGAATTGTTTCTCTAATTTACCTTTCAGATTTTTCATTGCTGATTTATAGAAACCCAAATGATTTTTGTTTGTTGACCTTGTACCCCGCAACGTTGCTAAATTCCTCTATTAGCTCTAGAAGCTTTCTTGCGCATTCTTTGGGATTTTCTACGTAAAGGATCATGTCATCTGCGAATAAAGATAATTTTACTTCTTCTTTTTCAGTCTGGATACTTTTGTTTCTTTTTCTTGTCTTTTTGATTTTGCTAGGACTTATAATACAATATTGATTAGAAGTGGTGAGAGTGGACACCCTTATCTTGTTCCTAATTTCAAGGGGAAAGCTCTCAATCTTTCTCCATTAAGTATAATATTGGTTGTTGATTTTTCATATAAGTTCTTAATCCTATGGAGGAACTTCCCTTCTATTCCAATCTTCTTGAGGATTTTCGTCAGGAGAGGATGTTGGATTGTATCAAATGTTTTTACTACATCCATAGAGATGATCATGTGGTTCTTTTCCTTTGTTCTATTGATTTGGTGTAACATATTGATTGATTTTCTAATGTTGAACCATCTTTGCATTCCCGGAATAAATCCCACTTGGTCATGATGTATGTTGTGCTGTCATTTTCATCTGACTCTAAGAAATTTCTGATTTCCCTTTTGATTTCTTCCTTGGCATGTTAGTAGTTTAATAGTGTGTTCCTTAATTTTCATATGCTTGTGTATTTTTCAGGGTTTTTTTTTTTTTCATTATTGATTTCTTGCTTCACTCCAATTTGGTCAGAGAAAATTCTTTGTATGATTTCAATCTTTTTAAATTTATTGAGACTTGCTTTGTGACCTAACATGTGGTCTCTCCTAGAGAATGATCCATGTGCACTGGAGTAGAATGTATATTGTGCTGTTGTTGAGTGGAGTGTTCTATATATGTCTGTTAAGTCTAGTGTCATTCAGGTCCTCTATTTCCTTATTGATCTTTCTAGATGTTCTGTCCGATATTGAAAGTGGTGTATTGAAGTCTCCAAATATTTTTGTTGTTGTTGTTGTTAGGTGCTGCCGAATCACTTCCAACTCATAGCAAGCCTATGTACAACTGAATGAAACATTGCCCAATCCTGCACCATCCTCACAGTTGTTGTTATGCTTGAGCCCGTTGTTGCAACCACTGTGTCAATCCATTTGGTTGAGGATCTTCCCTTTTTCGCTGACCCTCTACTTTACCACGCGTGATAT
This sequence comes from Trichechus manatus latirostris, assembly GCF_000243295.1. Taxonomy (NCBI): domain Eukaryota; kingdom Metazoa; phylum Chordata; class Mammalia; order Sirenia; family Trichechidae; genus Trichechus; species Trichechus manatus. Next base: position 8,365,517 of record NW_004444009.1, on the reverse strand, counting down.
CCTTCTCCAGGGACGGATCTCTCCTGTCAACATGTCCAAAGTATGTGAGACGTAGTCTCGCCATCCTTGCTTCTAGGGAGCATTCTGGTTGTACCTCTTCCAAGAGAGATTTGTTCATTCTTTTGGCAGTCCATGGTCGATTCAATATTCTTCACCAACACCACAATTCAAAGGCATCAATTCTTCTTCAGTCTTCTTTATTTATTGTCCAGCTTTCACATGCATATGAGGCGATTGAAAACACCATTGTTTGAGTCACGTGCACCTTAGTCTTCAAGGTGACATCTTTGCTTTTTAAAACTAAAGAGACATTTTGCAGCAGATTTGCCCAATGCAATGTGTCTTTTGAGTTCTTGACTGCTGCTTCCATGGGTGTTGATTGTGGATCCAAGTAAAATGAAATCCTAGACAACTTCAATCTTTTCTCTGTTTATCATGATGCTGCTTATTGGTCCAGTTGCGAGGGTTTTTGTTTTCTTTATGTTGAGGTGTAATCCATATTGAAGGCTGTGGTCTTTGATCTTCATCAGTAAGTGCTTCAAGTCCTCTTCACTTTCAGCAAGCAAGGTTGTGTCATCTGTATAACACAGGTTGTCATGTTTAGACATGGACCGTGTATTTTAAAAAGACATGGTACATCAGAGGAGACAGACATATAAATTGCTAATTGTAAAACAGTAAGATTGGTGCAGTGATAGATATGAGCACAGAACATCATGGGCATACTGAGAAGAGGCCCCTGGCATGACCCAGAACTGTAAGAAAGACACTGTTTTCTTTCAAATACTTCCATTTCTCCACATCATCATCAGCATTTGGTGTTGTCGCTATTTTTATGTTAGCTGTTCTTGTAGGTCATGATATTTCATTGTGGTTTTAATTTGCATTTTCCTAATGACTAATGATTTTGAACACTTTTCATGTGCTTGTTTGTCATCTGTATATCCATCCTCTCTGGTGAAATATCTTTTCAGATCTTTTGTCCATTTTCTAGTTAGATTATTTTTTTACTGTTGAGTTTTAAGAGTTATTTACATATTCTAGATATTAGTCCTTTGCTGCATACGTGGTTTGCAAATATTTTTTCCAAGTCTGTAGTTCGCTTTTTCATCCTCTTAACAGAGTCTTTTACAGAACAAAAGTTTTTAATTTTAATGAAGTCTATTTTATCAAGTTTTCCTCTTCTGGATTGTGCTTTTGGTATCAAGTTTAAGATTTTGATCTAGCCCTGGATTTCAAAGATTTTCTTTTGTTTCTAAAAGTTTCTTAATTTTACACTTAAGTCTTTAATCCATTTTGAGTTTATTTTTCTATGAGGGGTGTAATGGATTGAATTGTGTCCCCCCAAAATATGTGTTGGAATCCTAACCCCTATACCTGTGGATGCAATCTCATTTGGGAATAGGGTTTTCTTTGTCATTTTAATGAGTCCATATCGGTGTAGAGTGTGTCTTAAATCTAATCACTTTTGAGATATAAAAAGAGCAAATTAGGCAGATACAAGCAAGCACAAACTGGGGAAAGATAGATCTCCAAGCAACTGAGGAACACTGGGGCTAGAGAAGCTGAGACAAGGATTTTCCCCCATAGCAGGCAGAGAGAAAGCCTTCTCCTAAAGATGGTGCCCTGAATTTGGAGTTCTAGCCCCCTAAACTGGGAGAAAATAAATTTCTGTTTGTTAAAATCATCTACTTGTGGTATTTCTGCTACAGCAGCACTAAAAAACTAACACAAGGGTGACACTTAATTTGAGGTTCATTATTTTGCCTATGGATGTCCAATTGTTCCAGAATCATTTGTAGAAAAGGCTTTCTTTCCTTTATTGAATTGCTTTTGCAACTTTGTCAAAAATTAGTTGGGCATATTGGTGTGGGTCTATTTCTGGGGTTTCTAGTCTTCCATCGATCTATGTGTGTATCCCTCCACCAATATCACACAGTCTTGATTATTGTAGCTATAGAAAAAGTCTTGAAATTGAGTGGACAAATTTCTCCTGCTTTCTTTTCCATTTTTTAAATTGTTTTAGTTATTCTAATTCCTTTACCTTTCCATATAAATTTTAGAATAATCTTGTGTACAGGTAGCCCCAGATTACAAATGAGTTTTGTTCTTAAGTTTGCCTTTAAGTTGAATTTGTATGTATGTTAAAACAGGTACTGTTCATGTCTAATTTCGGATAGTCAAATGTTTGTAATAACCATTGCCGTCAAGTCGATTCCAACTCATAGCAACCCTATAGGACAGAGTAGAACTGCCCCATAGGGTCTCCAAGGAGTGCCTGGTGGATTCGAACTGCCGACTTTTTGGTTAGCAGCTATAGCTCTTAATCACTACTCCACTAGGGTTTAATGTTTATCATAGTATATAGTATATACAGAAAAACCAAACCCATTGCTGTCAAGTTGATTATGACTCATAGCAACCCTATAAGACAGAGTAGAACTGGCCCATAGGGTTTCCAAGGAGCAGGCAGTGGATTCAAACTGCTAAGCTTTTGATTAGCAGCTGAGTTCTTAATTACTGTGCCACTAAGGCTCCAATATAGTGTAACTTTTATGCCTAAAAAACATTAAAGAAACTCTTCCAGATACACTAAACCATCTTTAACATAATAATACAGTAGTAGCACTAGTTTGTTATTAGGAACCATTGTATGTGCCTTGAATTTTTCTTTTTAATTGTGCTTTAGGTGAAACTTTACAGCTCAAGTTAATTTTTCATACAAAAATTTTTACACATATTGTTATGTGACCCTAGTTGCTATTCCTATAATGTGACAGCACACTCACCTTTTCCACCCAGGGTTTCCTGTGTCCATTCAACCAAATCCTATCTCTTTCTGCCTTTTCATCCCACCTCCAGACAGGAGCTGCCTATTTAGTCTTGTGTATCTACTTGAACTAAGAAGCATACTCTTCTTGAGTATTATGTTTTATAGTTCAGTCTAATCTTTGTCTGAAGAGTTAGCTTTGGGAATGGTTTTAGTTCTGGGTTAACAGAGAGTTCAGGGGTCATGTCTTCTGGAGTTCCTCTAGTCTCAGTCAGATCGTTAAGTCTGGTCTTTTTTTTACATGAATTTGAGTTCTGCACTCCACTTTTCTCCTGTTCAATCAGGGTTTCTCTGTTGTGTTCCCTGTCAGCGTGGTCATTGGTAGTAGCAGGGTACCATCTAGTTCTTCTGATCTCAGGCTGATGGAGTCTCTGGTTTATGTGGCCCTTTTGTCTCTTGGGCTAATATTTTCTTTGTGTCTTTTGTGTTCTTCATTCTCCTTTGCTCCAGGTGGGTTGGGACCAATTGATGCATCTTAGATGGTCTCTTGAAAGCTTTTAAGACCCCAGATGCCACTCACCAAAGTAGGATGCAGAACATTTTCTTAATAAACTTTGTTATGCTGATTGATCTCGATGTCCCCCAAAACAGTGGTCCCCAGATGCCAGCCCCTGCTACTCTGTTCCTCAAAGTGTTTGGTTGTGTTCAGGAAACTTCTTAGCTTTTGATTTAGTCCAGTTGTGCCGACTTCCCCTGTATTGTGTGTTGTCCTTCTCTTTACCTAAGATGATTCTTGTCTACTATCTAGTTAGTGAATTCCCCTCTCTCTCCCTCCCCACACTTGTAACCATCAAAGAATGTTTTCTTCTGTGTTTAAACCTTTTCTTGAGTTCTTGTAAGAGTGGTCTCATACAATATTTGTCCTTTTGCAACTATTTTCACTCATGGAAGATTCATCCATGTTGTGAGATGTTTCGAGGATTCATCATTGTTCTTTTTCTTTGTGTAGTATTCCATTGCGTGAATATACCATACTTTGTTTATCCATTCATCTGTTTATGGGCATCTAGGTTGTTTCCATCTTTTTGCTATTGTGAATAGTACTGCAATGAACATGGTTGTACATATATCTATTTGTGCAATGGCTCTTATTTCTCTAGTATATATTCCAAGGAATGGGATTGCTGGATCGCATGGTACTTCTATTTCCACTTTTTAAGGAAGCCCCAAATCAATTTCCAAAGTAGTTGTACCATTTTATATTCCCACTAGCAGTGTATAAATGTTCCAGTCTCTCCATAACCTGTCCAACATTTATTATTTTGTGTTTTTTGGATTAGTGCTAAGCTTGTTGGTATGAGATGGTATCTCATTGTAGTTTTAATTTGCATTTCTCTGATGGCTAATAATCAAGAGTATTTCCTCATGTATCTGTCAACTGCCTGAATGTCTTCTTTGGTAAAGTGCCTGTTCATATCTTTTACCCATTTTTTAATTGAGTTACTTGTCTGTTTGTTGTTGAGATTTTGCAATATCTTGTAAATTTTAGAGATTAGACTCTGATCAGATATGTTTAGCCAAAAATTTTTTCCCAGTCTGTAGGTTGTCTTTTGACTCTTTTGGTGAAGTCTTTTGATGAGCTTAAGTATTTGATTTTCAGGAACTCCCAGTTATCTAGTTTCTCTTCTGGTTGTGCATTGTTAGTTATGTTTTGTATTTGTTTATGCCATGTATTAGGGCTCCTAGTGTTGTCCCTATTTTAGCTTCTATGATCATTATCATTTTCGATTTTATATTTAGGTCTTTGATCCATTTTGAGTTAGTTTTTGTACATGGTGTGAGGTACGGGTCTTGTTTCATTTTTTTGCTGATGAATATCCGGTTATGCCAGCACCATACCTTGAATTTTTAATATAATTGGGTTTACAGGGGTTGGCTTGTAACTACGGGTTGGATGTTATGAACATCCATTCATAACTCAGGGACTATCTGTATATCTACAAAAAGTCCTGCAGGGATTTTAATATGAATTACATTGAACCTTTATGTCAAATTTGGGAGAAGTAACAGCTTTACTAGATTGAGTCTTACAATTCCTGAACATCATCTGTCTCTCCACTTATTTAGGTTTTTTTTTTTTTTTAATCAGTGCTTTGTAGTTTCAGCATACCAGTCCTGTACATGTTTTGTTAAATTTACACCTAAGTATTTCATTTTCTGAGTGATTGTAAATAGTATTTTATTTTTAATTTTGATGTCCATGTGTTAATTGTTAGTATAGAGAAATACAATTCATTTTTGTATGCTTATCTTTTATCCTTTGACCTTGCTAAACACACTCATTTCCTCTAGGAGTTTTTGTTGTTGTTGATTCTTTGATATTTTCTACATAGTCAATCATATCATCTGAAAATTTGGACAGTTTTATTTCTTCCTTTCTGATCTGTCTTTTATTTCCTTTTCTTGCCTTAATTTACTGGCTAGAACTTCCAGCAATAGACTGAATAAGAGTGATGAGAGCAGACAGCTTACCTTGTTCCCAGTCTTTGGAAGAAAGCTTCTGTCTTTCACCATGGAGAATAATGTTAGCTACAGATTTTTGTAGATGTTCTTTATTAAGTTGAGGAAGTCCCTCTTTAGTCCTAGTTCTCTGAAAGTTTGTATTATGAATGAGTATTAAGTATTGTCAAATGCTGTTTCTGCACCAGTTGATGTGATCATGTAGTTTTTTGTCTTTAGTTTGTTAGGTAGGGTAGATTACATGATCTATTTTCAAAAATTGAAATAGTCTGACATCCCTGGAATTAAACCTTCTTGGTCATGGGCTATAAGTTGTTTTGTTTTTGTTTTTACATATATTTATATTGCTGAATTCTATTTGCTAATATTTTGTTAAGAATTTTTACATATATGTTCGTGAGGGATAGTGTCTGTAGTTATATTTTTTGTGCTCTTTGTCTGATATAGGTATCAAGATAATACTAGATTCATAAAATGAATTGAAAAGTGTTTCCTCCTCTTCTATTTTTCTGGAAGAGATTTTGTAGAATTGGTGTTAATTTTTTTTAATATTTGATAGAATTCTCCAGTGAAACTATATGGGTCTAGAGATTTCTTTTCTTCTTCTTCTTCTTTTTTTTTTTTTTGGTTTGGTAGATTTAAAATTATAAATTCAATTTTCTTCAATAGTTATCTATTTCATATTGGGTGAGTTGTGGTAGTCTGTGCTTTTTATGGAACTGATCCATTTCATCTAAATTGTCAAATTTACATGTGTAGACTTATTTGTAGTATTCCATGATTATTCTTTTGGTGTGTGCAGGGTCTGTAGTGCTAACCTTTGTTTCATTTCTGATATTGATAATTTGTGTCTTCTCTCTTTTTTTCTGTCATTCCTGCTAGATGTTTGTCAATTTTATTGATTTTTTTTTGTTTTTTAAGAATCAGCTCTTTGTTGCAGTGATATTTCTCTCTTGTTTTCCTATTTTCAAGTCACTGATCTTTGCTCTTATCTTTTTTATTCCTTCATGTCTTTTGGGTTTATTTTGTTCTTCTCCTTCTAGGTTCTTAATGTAGGAGCTTAGACTATTCATTTTAGACTTCTCTTTTCTAAAGTAAACATTTGGTTCTATAAATTTCCCTCTCAGCACTGCGTAAGTTGTATCCCATAAATTTTGACATGTTGTGTTTTCATTTTCATTCAGTTAAATGTATTTTTCATTTCCCTTGATAGCTCTTAGATCCACGGATTATTTAGAAGTATACTGTTTAGTTTTCAAGTGTTCAGAGATTTTCCTATTATCTTTCTGTTATAGGATTCTAGTTTGAATCTATTGTGGTCAAAGAAAAACCTCTGTATGATTTCAATTCTTTTAAATTTATTGAGGTTTGTTTTATGGTCCAGGATATGGTCTACCATGGTATATGTTCTATGGGCACTTGAAAAAACTGTGTATCCTGCAATTGTTGGGTGGAATGTTCTGTAAATACCAATTAGATCCTGCTGGTTGATGTTGTTTTGAGATCATTTCTATTCTTTCTGACTTTCTGTGTTATGGTTCTATCAATCACTGAGCCTCTTAGAGTAGCAGGCGCTACAGCCTAAAGCCATTGCCCCACACCTATGGCAAGTCTTCCTGGGGATGCTCCATGACAAGCAAGTGCTACTGTGTGCATGTCACTTCAGCCCTGTTGGTATTCTTGTAACACATTCCATGGCATCATCCTCAAAATAAAGGACAAAGAATATGGTTAACACTGAATGCCTGCTTCAGATATTGCACCATTCTGGTCACTAGAGTCTCTATAAGTGACCTACACGGATCACTAGTTTTCAAAGAATTTGAATAAATAAAATCTCTGGAGATTCTTGAGAGCCCAGACATGTTTTAGGATCTGCACATTGACTGATAGTTGCGAGGAATGTCAGTTAATAAACTGTCCAATAAAGAAAATAAGTGTCCAAGGAAGGAAGAATAAATGTCAAGGGGTAATGTGCTTTGTCTAACATGAAGCAGTGAGTGTGGCAAACCTGCGGCTGTTTTATGGGTTTCCAGACTCACATTCCCTTTGCTCTTCCTTGCTGCTGAGGCAGAATAATCACTTAACATTGGAGAGAAAGCCTCAAGGCATTAGGTCATCATTAGAATTGAGGTCAAGTAAGAAAAGTCTGAATAGACTGTAAATTGAATTGTGACCTCCTAAAAGATATGTTAGAATTAATGCCTTTGAATTGTGGTAATGGCCAAGAATATGTGAGACTACGTCTCATGTACTTTGGACATGTTGACAGGAGGGGTCAGTCCCTAGAGAAGGACATCATGCTTTGTAAAGTGCAGGGTCAGTGAAGAAGAGGAAGACCCTCAACGAGATGGATTGACACAGTGGTTGCAACAATGGGCTCAAGCATAACAACAATTGTGAGCATGGCGCAGGACCAGGCAGTGTTTTGTTCTGTGGTACATAGGGTAGCTATGAGTCAGAACAAACTGGATGGCACCTAACAACAACAACAAAAGATATGCTGAAAGCTAAACTCCTGGTACCTGTGAACATGATCTTGTTTAGATGTAGAGTCTTTGAAAATATTATCAGTTAACATTGTCATAGGGCAACATTTGTAGTAACTGTTAAATGAGAAACTATTTTGTTCTGTAAGCCTTCATCTTAAGTGAGAATAACAGCACAACTGGAAGAGCATAGTCAAAGTCACTGAACTGTGCATGTAGAAATTTTTGAAATGGTGTATCTTTGGCTATGTGTATTTTCACCAAAAAAAAAAAAGGTTGAGAAGTTAGAGGGTTGACATGTTGTGGAGTTGTTAACCAATGTCATAAAACAATATGTGTACTACTGTTTCATGAGAAACTATTTGTTCTGTAAGCCTTCACCTGAAGTACAATTAAAAAAAAAGAAAATATTATCAGTTAACGTGAGGTCATACTGGAGTAGGGTGAATCCTCATCCAATATGACTGATGTCCTTACAAAATGAGGGAAAAGACACACACAGGGAAGACAGCCATGTGAAGGTGGAGGCAGAGATTGGAGTGATGTAGCTACAAGACAAAGAACACCAAGGATTACTAGGAACCACCAGAAGCTAGAAAGAGGAAAGGAAGGCGTTTCCTTTGGAGCCTTCAGAGGGAGCATGGCCCTGCCAACACCTTGATGCTGTACTTTTAGCCTCCAGAACTGTGAGACAATAAATTTCTGTTGTTTTAAGCCAGGCAGTTTGTGATACTTTGTTAGGAAACTAATACTGACTCCAACATGGTAGCATGGCCTTGCTGTTCATCTCCCTCTGCAAAGAACAAAATTTCATCCAGAGAAAAGATGAATACAAGAGATTTTCCCTTCCTCTCCATGGTCACAGAAAAACATCAAGGCAAAGGAAGAAGAACATGCGCAAGGTTTCAGAGTATTGTTTTCTCAACTGGAAAATATATTTCCTCTGGTTGGTTGTATTTTAATTACATGACATCTGAAAGCAGGCATCTCATGCTGCCTGCTCGGAAGGCACCTAGTTTGGAAGTCTTGCAGGGACAGCAGAATAGAGTTGATTTATGGCCCCACCACAGGCATTACCACAAGCATCAGGACCAAGTGGAGGAAACGCCACAGCCCTGCCCTGAGGCCGAGTTCCAGCCTGTGAACAAACACTGCAGTTGGGAACGCTGCAGCTAGGCAAGTATGCTCTGGACCTGCTACTCATGCAGAAACCTCTGACAACACTTTCCTGTGAGAGACCTGGGCTCTGGGGAGGCCCCACTTCCTGCTGCGTCACTGTGATGTGACCACGAGGGTGGGAACTGGGCCCAGGAAAACTTCCTCCTGGACTGGGTCGACCCTTGTTCCGTATTCCTGGCTGAGAGCTGCGTGATTTTCCCTGAGATATCAGGGCCTCTGTCACCCTGTCCGAGGGGTCCCTCTCTCCACTGCCCTGCCAGGATCTATCTTACTGCACCCTAGGGATTCTCGGGCTAAGAACTGACCAACAACAAGACCTCTCTTAGGACCAGATTTAGAAATTTGGATGACTCAGGTACATGGGAATTTGAGGGTCTCTCAAGCTGTCAACAAAACAAAATTAAAAAACCAAAATTGAATAATGTCTCAATTAGAATACCAAAATGTCAACAAAACTGTCTTTAAGCAATACAATTACGTTGACATCTCTTCTTACTTTAGCACATTTTCTGAGTTTTATACTACTTTTATAAGGGAAAAAATTAACTTTATTAAGGAAAAAATGATCAGAATAACAATTAATTGATTCAATTTAATGTTGCTATCCAAGGGACTCCTATAAATTCTATTAGTAAAGCCTTATAACTTAGAGCACCTGGAGGCTGATTGCAAGGGACCTTTTATTGCTCTGGGCCAGGTCCCCAGATATTGCCTATTCATTAAGACAAATGTCAGTTATTACCATGCCACAAAATCCCCACATTTCCTAACAAAGGAGTTGTCTTTGCGTAGCTCACATCGCGTAGTCACACCAGACACAAGACAGCCCACTCAATATAAGGCCCGCTTTGCAATCTTCTTATGAGAAAGTTACATGATATCCACTATTAAGAAGGAGTGGTAACATAATGATAATGGCCATTTGTTGGATGCTTACTGGGTGCCAATAAGGTGCTCATGTCCAGCTTCTCTACACAGATCTTCAATTCTTGCAACAAAGTTCTCCCTAGTGGGAGGCAGTCTAGTATAGGGGTTACTCACACCAGATCAGAGCTCAGGCTGCTGGTTATTATTTTTCTCATTTTATGGTTATGGCTGGGATGAGGGAGCATGATGAAATGTATTAATATGATCCCTACCATTGTGAAATTTATTTGAATAATAACGCAAGATAACCAAAAAAAAATCCAAAAACTGCCTTCGAGTTGATTCTGACTCATGGCAATCCCATATGTGCAGAGTAGAGCTGCACTCCATCGTTTTCAAGGTTGTAACCTTTTGGAAGCAGATTGCCAGGCTTTTCTTCTGAGGTACCTATGGGTGGGTTCAAACCACCAACCTTCCAGTTAGTAGTCAAGCATTTAACTGTCACCCAGAGACTCCTAATGCAAGATAGGATTCTAGATAATTAGTGCCTATATTCCCAAGTGGAGCCCCGGTGGTGCAGTGGTTATGCATTAGGCTGCTAACCAAAAGGTCAGTAGTTCAAATCCACCAGCTGCTCCTTGGAAACTCTGTGGGGCAGTTCTACTCTGTACTATAGGTTTGCTATGAGTTGGAATTGACTCAATGGCAATGGGTTTGGGTTTTTATAGTCCCAGGTTTCCAGACCAAGCCATGATTAAGTCTTCTTTAGTTGCTTAGCCACTGTGACTGGAAGCTTTGAGAGGAGGGTGTCAGAGAACACTGTTAGCTATTTGGACGGAGGACATCCAACAGTCTACCTGTGGCTGTATGCAACCCACAACGAGACCCACAGTCTATGTCAACTCAGGCCTCAGGGTCATCAATATGTACTCCATAGAGTGACTGAAGTTATCAGTAAAGCCCACCCCCCAATGAGGACACCTTTTCAAGAAAACTCCAATCCCATAGATAGAGGAAAGTTCCAGAGAACATTGCCTTTATTACAGCTTTATACAGTTAAAATGAGACAAGTCAGACTCTCCAAGTCTGAAGCCTGAGGAGTGAGGATAAGGAAGAAGGGAAAGAACAGAGCTGAACTTGGAGCATTTCCCACATTCAGTTATTTCAGGATCTAGGTTGCTAGGTGTCCACATAAAATAGCTTCACTAGGGAAGGAGGGTGAACACATTTTGCTAAAGACTTTTTTACAGTTGCTTGTCAAAGTTAGTGCGTTATAGAAAGAAAACAGAGGGAAAGACAATCCTGTTTGTACTTTATATCCAGAAGACCCCCAAAACAAACAAAAAAATTGGCAACCATGGTATATAGATTGCTTTTACATATCTGAACCATGAGTCTACTCAACCTAAGGTAAATCCATCTAGGCTATTGAGATGTCTGAACTGTTCCTTTCACAGACAGTAAAGAGAGATCCCATATCTGTGTCTCTCCTCACTCTCTGTATTCTTCCTAGGTGATGTCATTCACTCCCTTGGTTTTATGTGTCACATATCACACGTCTTGAAAAACATAGATACCACCTATATAGTCAAGAAAAAACTGTATAATTCACTGAAAGATCTCCCCTGAGCTCCAAACCCACTGGATTAATTAGGAACTCTTTTGATTGCAGGAGCCAGGTGGTGCAGTGGTTTAAGCATTTGGCTGCTAACCAAAAGGTTGGCAGTTTGAATCCACCAGCTGCTCCTTGGAAACCCTATGGGGAAGTTTTACTCTGTCTTATAGGGTCGCTATGAGTTGGAGTCGATTCCACAGCAATGAGTTTGGTTTGGTTTTGATTCTTTTGTATGCAAGTAACAGGAACAGAAAGCTAAACTTACTAGTGGTGTGGCACGGACTGCTAGCTGTCCACCAAAATCCATCCTTCTGTAGGAGCTGGGCTGATTCACATGGTTTCCTGGTTACCCTACATTTCCCAGCTTACTTTGCAGTTAGAAGTGGCCATGTGACTCAGTTCTCCCCAATAGAATGAATGTGAGTGGAAGTGATATGTGGCATGTGCAGTCCTGGCCCAAAAAACTTCCCCAAAGATTATTACCATCCCCTCCCTCCACCCCCAGATAACTGTGATTTCATGCCCAGAATGACCATGGAAGCCACATGCTGAAGACAACAGAGCTGCCATCAGCTTTCCGTCACCACTAACCTACAACATTTAGCTTGGACCATACAACAAAAAGAAACAAACTTCTATTGTGTCTGAGCTTTCACTTTTGGAGTCTATTTGTTACCCAGATATATTCTATCATAGATAAAACAAGTGCCTTAAACTACCAGAAAATTTTTTATCATACTTCACAAGAAGTCCAGAGATAGTCAGGGCTACCATTTATTTAGATGTTCAAAGACACCATCAGGGACCCAGGCTCTCTCTGCTCTACTGTCCTTGGTGCATTGGCTTTGTTCTCATGCTGTTGTCTTGTAGTCACAAGATGATTGCTACAAGGGGATATATTGGATATGGGGTTATGCCAACTTCCAGGCAGGAGGAAGGAGAAATAGTCAAAAGGCAATTGCCTCAGGTAGCTTGTCTTTTTTTATTCAAGGGAAGCTCCCCTTTATGTTTCATTAGCCAGAACAAACAAGTCACTTGTCCACCATTTGACTAAGTTGCCAACAGGAATGAGATTAGCACAATTTGTTTAGATCAGTCTTAATTCATTCATTCTGGTTGGGCCTATACTCTCCTAATAAAAAGGATCTCTACCTGTTAATTGGATAAATTGGGTTTCTAACAACTGGGGTCGTTATGAGTGAGGATCGACTCCACAGCAACGAACAATGACTAACAGCAACTGCACAGTACAATGTGGAGGAAGGTTGTAATGTAAGCAAAGATCAGTGTCTGCCACACTCATGTACCCAACTGCTTGCTGAACATCTCCACCTATTTGGCACTTTAGGATCACCCTCAACACTTTTCTTTCTTACACTCCCATATCCAACGATCACCAAAGCCTCTTGGTTTTATCTTCTAAATATCCCTCATCTCTGCCAATTTCCTTCTATTCTCATTTCTACAGCCATCTCCAAACTGCCACTCCACTTCATTTTCCATGCCAGGACCAGAGGGATCCTGCAGAAACTCAAATCTGACCTCAGCACTCCACTGCTTAAATTCTCCAGTGACCACCCACTGGCTACAGAATAAATGCTTGTATGTGAAACCTAAAGCCCTCTAGGAAGCGACTTCTGACTTTTATCTACCAACCAGCAATATCATATTATTGTAAGTCACACACACACCCTTTATGCCTCTGTTCCCTCTTCCTGGAATACAGTTTCCTCACCTTTTCATCTGCCCAACATTAAAACTTCATTCAGTCTTCAAAATCACTCTTTCCCTGTCTCCTCTCTACTACTGACTTAAGCTTTCTCCTTGCTATTTCTGTAACCTATAAACTTGTCATGCTTCCATTAGTGCATATGGTCTAAGCTATCCTAGCTCCTTATTTACGTGTCTGTCTCTCCCACTACCCTGTGACCTGCCTGAAGACAAGGGCCATATCTTACTCACCTTTGCATGCCCAGTGCCTCACCCAGTAAATACTTATGTAAATAAACATGGAATAAAATCTTAAACAAGCTCAATGCAAGTGATTTGAAATGAGTCTTTTTAAAAACCTTTTTACACTTGGAACTGCCGTACAGTGTCACTGGTGTGTTTCATCCAGATCGGCAAATGAAAATCTCTCGTCATAGTACACATTGTGAGAGCAATTGCTTATTATGTAGGATTTCCAGATACCCACAGTGAGTCACCACCAGCGTACTGCTGTGAAGACCCTGTTCCTTGGCTGAGTGAGAAAGGCTGTAGAGTCTAGGAGCTACTCAGGAAGTCAGCGCTCAGCTTCAGGTTATGAGACCTTAACAACAATAATAGCAGCCAATTGTTGGGCACTTACATTGTGACAGCACTTTGCATACTTTATTATTATTATTGTTATTTAATCCCTGCTATTACCTCATGCTATGAGTCAGAATCCACTTGATGACAGTGGGTTTGTTTTTTTTTTATTGATTTTATTACCTGTCTGAGGAAAAGACAACTTTCAGTGCAGTCAGTGAGACAGAGGCATAGTATGCTGACCATGCTATCTAATTTTAATCTGGATTCTAGACTAACAGCTATGGGTTTGTTTGTTTGTTTGTTGAGTGTCATAGTGGGCTATAATTTGAAGAAACAAAGATGATAAAATTATATATAGGTATTTTACTTGGATTAGTGTAAAATATATTTGATAGTGTAAAAAAGACTAATGGCATCATTTACTTCTGTAAAGAGGAACTGAATAACTGAGGAGCTGGGGTGAGTAGTTGGCATTTCATTGTTAATACTTTTGTAACTTTTTAGTTGTGAACCAAGTGAACATATCATCTATTATATATATATAGATAGATAGATATAATTTTTTTGTTGTGCTTTAGGTAAAAGTTTACAGCTCAAATTAATTTCTTCTACAAAAATTTATACGTACATTATTTTGTGACATTAGTTGCATTCCCCACAATGTGACAGCATACTTCCCCTTTCCACCCCGGATTCCCTGTGTTCATTCAACCAGTTCCTATCCCTTCCACCTTCTCATCCTGCCTCTGGACAGAAGCCGCCCATTTGGTCTCGTGTGTCTGATTGAACTAGGAAGCACACTCTTCACGTGTATTATTTTTTGTTTTATAGTCCTGTCTAATGTTTGTCTGAAGAATGGGCTTCGGGGGTGGTTTCAGTTCTGGGTTAACAGAGTGTCCCGGGGTGATAGTTTTGGGAGTTCCTCCAGTCTCTGTCAGACCACTAAGTCTGGTCTTTTTATGTGAATTTGAGTTCTGCTCCAAACTTTTCTCCTACTCCTTCCGGGACTCTCCGTTGTGTTCCCTATCAGGGCGGTCGTTGGTGGTAGCTGGGCACCATCTAGTTCTTCTGGTCTCAGGCTGGTGGAGTCTGATTTATGTTGTCCTTTGGTGGTGTAATGGTTAAGACCTATGGCTACTAACCAAAATGTTGGCAGTTCGAATCCACCAGGAGCTCCTTGGAAACCATATGGGGCAGTTCTACTCTGTCCTACAGGGTCACTATGAGTTGGAATCGACTCGACAGCAACTGGTTTGGGTTTTTTTGGTTTTAGTCTCTTGGGCTAATATTTTCCTTTTATCTTTGGTTTTCTTCATTCTCCTTTGCTCCAAATGGGATGGGACCAATTGATGCATTTTAGATGGCCGCTTGCTAGCTTTTAAGACCCTACACGTCACTCACCAAAGTGGGATGCAGAACATTCTTAATAAACTTTGTTATGCCAATTGGCCTAGAAGTCCCCCAAAACTATGGTCTCCAGGCCCCAGCTCCAGCTACTCTGTCCCTCAAAATGTTTGGCTATATGCAGGAAACTTCTTAGCTTTTGCTTTGGTCCAGTTATGCTGACTTCCCCTGTATTGTGAGTTGTCCTTCGCAGCACCAAAATTTACCTTTGTCTACCATTTAGTTATTGAATTCTGTTCCCTCTCCCTCACCACCCTCATAACCATCAAAGAATGCTTTTTTCTGCATTCAAACCTGTTCTTGAGTTCTTATAATAGTGGTTTCATACAATATTTGTCCTTTTGTGACTGACTAATTTCACTCAGCATAATGCCCTCCATGATGTGAGACGTTTCATGGATTCATCATTGTTCTACAGCTGTGTTTTTTGAGAAAAACATGTATTTTCTCAGTGGTCAAAACCAGGATGTGAAACCAAGGGACCATCTGCACCCCTTAGAATACATGAACTCAAGAAGTGTGCTATCTGGGTGTTGTTGCCAACAAGATATTTTTACATGATAGACAAAGAAAATACATATATCTTGTGACCATGATCTAAGCATCCTGTGAAACTATCTGTAATCACTAACTATACTATTAATAATCAGTAACTAATCAAAGTGTGATTATTACAATATTCATTGATTTTCCTGTATTTGTCCTTCTTATGGTTTGGTAGAAATCCTGATGTGTAGTGGTTAGCTGCTAACAAAAATGTCGGCAGTTCTAATCCACCAGCTGCTCCTTGGAAACCCTATGGGGAAGAGTCACTATGAGTTGGAATTGACTCAACAGTAACAGGTTTGGTTTGTTTTTTTTTTTTGGTATGGTTTGGTTCCTTTTTTTACCCCATAAGAATACCTATATAACGAAGCTGCCCCAGGACTACCGGCTTCCATTTTTGATGGGCTACATAGTTCCCCAATTGCAATTGCTTTAAACCCTTAACAAACCTCTCTGTTTTAACTTGAAATAGCATTCAAGTTTTTCTGTACAACATACCTCATGAAGTAAGTACAGTATTCTTTCTAGTCTCATTCCAGAGATGCGAAACCTAGGGAACTGAGAATAGAAGAGTTTGCTTAGGTTCACACAGTCAGGAAAGAACAGAAACAAGATTGAATCCCAGTTTTTCTGATTCCAAAGACTGCACATTTAACCACATTTAATCTACTGGCCTCCCTCTATCTTAGTCAGGATTGGGAAATCTTGAGAGAGTCTCCAGCTATGACAAAGATAAATAGAAAGAGACATTTGGGGAGACTGAAGTATAGCTTGAGCAAAACTAGATCTATTCTCTGCAATGAGAAGCCTAAAGGGATTGAATGGTGGCCATCAAACAGGTGAAGAGTCAATGAGTGGACCTCCTCTTCGCATCTGAAAATTTCCTCAGGCTTCAGAGAAAGCTTCATGGAAGTGGTAATGTTTTAGCTCAGTGTTTTTCAAACTTGAATGTGCATACAAATCACCTGAGGTGGGAATCCTATTAGAATGCAGATTCTGATCAGTTGGTATGAGGTAGGGCCCAAGAATCTCTATTTCTAACAAGCTCCTGGATGATGCTGATGCTCCGGTCTGTGAACCACACTGTGAGTAGCAAGGTTTTAGCTGGTGCTTAAAGGATTAATCCTAGCAGAAATTCCATGTGGTAACTCAGGTTCTGCAGTTAGACAGACATGGGTTCAAATCCGATAACTGCATTTACCACTTCAGTGACCTTGGAAAATCTACCTAACTTAGCTAAGCCTCAGTTTCCTCATTTATATAATAAGGATAATAATGCCATCTGTAAATGTACAAGGTTGTTGTAAGGATTAAAAGAGATAATTCATATAAAACACTTCAACAGTGACTGACTGGTGTTAAGTACTCAATAAACATGAACTACTGTTATAAGTATTATGCTTTTTTTCATAATGTATACATATATTTAGCTTTAGAAGATACTGCTAAACCATTTTTTAGGGTAGTTATACAAATTTTTAATCCCAACAGCAGCATTACAGTTGTAACAACAGTTCTGATTGTTTCACATTTTGTCAACACTTGGTATTTGTTAGTTTCTGTTTTGTTATTTTAATGTATATTATAAGTATTATGGTGTTTTAATGTGAGGGATTCGTTGCTCAGAAAACATGTCATTTGCCTAAACAAGGTATCCAGTCATGATTCAATACAGGTCCTTTTGCCTCCAAAGCCCGGGCTTGTTCTTGCAACCATACAATGCTTGCGTGACCATCTGTCTTCCAAATGTGGGTCTTGACATTAGAAGGGACTGGGAAAGTCTGTGGTTGAGCAGACCCATGTTCACATCCATGACAGTGCTTTAAAGAGCTTCCCAACCAGGGATGACATCAGGATAAGCTTCAAAGTCAAGGACACGTTTCCTTTCAAGTCTCACCCTCAGTTGCTCCAAGCTGTGGTGTGAGTAATTTGCACAGTAAATCAGCATGCAGTTATAGAACTCCTTCAACATCAATTATAACTACATGATGTTGGGGGATCCCAGCTGGGAGCCCCATCTCCCTCCCCTGCAGGGCTCATGGCCTGAGGCAGGCGCATATCTCTTTCACTATTTTTTGCACATCTCATCTCTCCCTATCTGGCCAAATAGCTCTTGGAGATGAAGTTTGTGTTTTATTTATCTTTGTATTCCTCACAGGCTATCCCAGCACCTGGCACACAGCAGCCCCTTGATTTATGTTTGTAGAATGAATAGACTTGGAAGAAATGTAAAAATAGCTTTTAACAAAAATTTTATCAACACAACACTAAAAGACCTTTTCTAAATCTTTCCAGAACTTCAGCAGCTCAGTCACCATCTCGAGGCCTTTTGGCTGGGATCATGATAATGGTGATGATGATCATCACTTCTTACCAAATTATTTAAGTACTGCTTCCTCAAATTTGCTTAGCACTTACTGTGTTTCAGGCACAGTTTTAAATGCTTAAAGTGAATTAACTCAATTTGTCTTCTCAGCAACCCGATGAGATAGGTACTATTGTTATACCCTTTCTATAGATGAAGACACATAGACACAGGGTGTTTGAGGAACTTGGCTGAGGTCACACAGCTAATAAGTGGCAGAACCAAGAATCAAGCCCAGGCAGTCTGATTCCAAAGGCTGCAGTCTCAACCACTTCACTATGTGACATATATATTACTCTTTTATTATTCCATATTATTTATATGCTATATAGTGTATTCTTATAATTACTGCATAATCAACTATTATAATAAATTTATGATGATAATAATAACTGAGGTAAACATCTTTAAGACCATTGCATGCACTGAGTCAGTTAACTCTCACAGCAATCCTATAAAGTAGGCTAGCAGCTTAAAGCCCAGAATTTACTTAGCAAGCCCAGTTTGTTTAGCTAATACACAGCAAATCCAGATCTAGAGCTTGGGTTGCTCTTGACCCTGCTCTTGGCTGCTGCCCCAGAGAGCACCATGCTTAACAGGCTCCTGCTGACCTAGTGGGCTTTCGTGCCTTCCTCTGACAGAAGAGCTCCGGGGGCTTCTTCCACGGTTAGCAAGCAGCCACAAGTACCCTCAGCAGTTGTAAGCACGCTCAGGGATACAGCAGGCCATTTAAAGAGCAAATGGGAAGAGAAGACAATGACGTTCCTTCAGCCTAAGTTTGGATGGATCATCAGAGATTTGGAGGAAGGACATTGAGGTGAAGGTCGCAGTGCAACTAAAAGTCCAAAGGTAGGAAAGCAAGTGATGCCTGGGAATGATGATGAGTTATGCTAGAGCCAAACCAGTTTCCATTGAGTTGATTCCAACTCAAGGCAACCATATCTGTGCAGAGTAGAACTGCTCCATAGAGTTTTCAAGGCATGACCTTTCAGAAGCTGACTGCCAAGCCTGTCTTTTGAGCACCTCTGGGTGGGTTCGAACTGCCAACCTTTCGGTTACTAGTTGAGTGCTTAACCATGTGCACAACCCAGGGACTCCCTACGCTACAACAGAGGTTCTCGAACTGTGGTCCTCTGATCTGCAGCATCAGCACCACCTGGGAACCTGTTAGAAATGCAAATTCTTGGGCCCTACCATAGAACTACTGAATCAGAAACTCTAGGCGGGTGGAGCTCAGTAGTCTGTGTTGTAACAAACTCTCACAGGTGATTTGAATACATCTGGAAGTATGAGAACCACTGCGCTAGAGGCACTGGGTAAGACACTGGCCTGTTAGTCACTTTTGCATGTCTTTGAGCCATTTGCCA
Source organism: Trichechus manatus latirostris (assembly GCF_000243295.1). Taxonomy (NCBI): domain Eukaryota; kingdom Metazoa; phylum Chordata; class Mammalia; order Sirenia; family Trichechidae; genus Trichechus; species Trichechus manatus. Next base: position 8,346,100 of record NW_004444009.1, on the reverse strand, counting down.
GCCCCGCCCACCTCACTCTGCAGGGCGGTGTTTTACTTCTGCCAGATGGCCAGCCTTGCCCTCCCATAGCCATGACTCAGTGGAACGAAAACAGTTGCCCAGTATTCTGCATGAGGGGAGAAGGGACCACTTGCTTCACAGGTGATGCTTACTTTTACCCAATTCCTCTTTCCTGAAGGGAAAATAAATCGATTTAAGTTAAATATTCATCTAAACATCTACTAAAGTCATTCTGTGAGATTATTAAGCCCTGAGAAATGATTAGCCTATCAACTTCGAATGTTACCTTTTCACTTCACACTTTCATGACCTAAGAAAATCTCTGAACTAGAAAGGTGAGAGGTGTTTCAGAAGCTGAAAAGCAGCTGAGCATGGAGTCTGGGCTGTACTGGGGCACCCCCACTCCTGGTGAGGGGGCATTCAGATGGGGCGTTCACCGGATCCTTGCTCACCAGCTGCTGGAAGAAGTGGTGTCTCCTGCCCTGCTTTCTGCCTCGGGTCAGGGCTCCCCTGCCAGGTAAGGCTGAGCCACTGCCCCACTAGACTGGTGACCCACACCTCCTCTGAGAGGCTTGGGAGAAGAACAAGCTCCTGCAGGTTCAGGACACGGTTAGCTAGCTAATGCAACGCATTTCCAGGTGCACCCTCCTCCAAAAGAGCAAAGGAAACACTGTGTCCTCAATGACTTAATTGTTGACTGACGCCATTTTTTTCCTGAGCCAGTGCTCTTCTTGCTGTGTGGTTCTGCAGGATCTTCTCCTCCCACTCACTTTTTTCCCCCTGTCAAAAAAGTTTCTATTTTCTTCCTTGAAATGTTTTTCCTGGTCTTTTTTTATTATTTCTTCTATTCCAGCCCTCATTTCTCTAATAAGGTTAAAGACTGAGCCATCTGGCCCCAGGTGACCTACAAAGTTTTTGGCTTAATTTGAAAACAGGGAATTCAAACAGCCAGAAATCACAGAGTCTTTTGGGAGAAATAAATATTGAATGAGTTGCAACAAAGGAACGGGGGAGAGAAACCCCGACTTACGAAGGGGTTCCATTCCAATAACTATTCCCTCATAAGTTAGTTTTCATTATCATTGCCTTTTATTATCAGTATCTTTATAAATCTGATCCGTTTGTCTTTGGAGGTTGGAAACATTTCTTTATTTGTCTTTGGGAGTTGATAACATCAGCAAATCATGTGCTGCAACATTATTTGTAGTACATATTACTAACAGTAAGACCTACTTAAAAAAAAAAAGTCAGTGGCAAGTGAGGTTTGTAGTAGCTCATTTAGCTGTAAGTCAGGGACTATCTGTATTTAGTGCTGACTACACACCACTCATGGTGCTAGTCACTTTAACGTACCCTACGTCACCTAATCTCCACAGCATTTCTTCAGAGAAGACAAATCAGGCACTATTATCCTATTTCACAGAGGGAGAAACTGAGACTCAAAGAGATCAAGGGACTTTTCAGGGTCACACAAGTGGGAAGGGACAAAGTCAGATTCAAACCTAAGTTTTTCTAAAGCCAGGGTCTGGGCTCTGCCACTGAATCATACTGCAATTCTAGACCCTGTCGCTTCTTAACTGTGAAGCTTCCTTTTTCCCTCTTTAACTGAGAAGAAAATAGAGGCTCCAGGGGTCATAAAGACATGCCCTGGAGTTCACAGACTGGCTGCAGCTTTTGCTTCACTAACAATAAATTCATGTTTTTCACTTTAGGTGTACGAAATTGTTCTTGATGGTTTCTCAGCCTCGTGATGACACCAGCATCACATAGCTTCTCTAAGTCTCAGTTTCCTCTTCCTGTAAAATGGGGTCAATAAAAGTATGAAACTCGTAAGAATTCTATGAGAAGCATTTAGCACAGGATATGGCTCATATTGAACACATAATAGTTATTACCTATTAGTACTGTTGTTGTTGCTGCTACTTCTGTTGTCATCACCATTGTAATTGCTACTCAAGACAAAATTCATTGTCAGTGTGCTTCATTCATTTATTCAACAAAAACCTATTGAGTGCTTAGTCTGTTCCAGGGAAACCCTGGTGGCATAGTGTTTAGAGTTCAGCTGCTAACCATACAGTTGGTAGTTTGAACGCACCAGCTGCTCTGCAGGAGAAAAATGTGGCAGTCTTTCTTCTGTAAAGATTTCAGCCTTGGAAACCCTATGGAGTAGTTCTACCCTGTCCTATAGGGTTGCTATGAATCAGTATCAACTCGATGGCAACAGGTTTTGTTTTTGAATTAATACATACAAAGCACTTGGATAGTTCCTGGAAATAATAAGTAATCCACAAATGCTAGCTGTTGTTGGTGCTATTATTATTGGTGCCAACTGGGTTTTCAATAATGTTCAATAATACCGAGTGGGTCACTTTTGTAATTCTTGCGGTGCCCTACTATCCTGATAAAGAATAGAGAAAGGAGGATGTGGCATATAATTTTATCACGTAATTTTTTAAAATGCATCAAGAAAATCTCTGTGGTCAGGATGACTTTCGTTTATCAACACAATTGTCTTACCAAATGGCAATGGTGTTTTTAAGAAAATGAAAGAAAGGAAAACCAAAATTACACAATTCGTGGTATCCCTTTTGAAACTGACCACTTTCTGCCAAATGATTTAACTACTGTTTCCTCCCGCACTGGCTTGGCAAAGGGTGAAACAAAATTTCTTGATGTCCTTCTTCATTTCCTGAGGACACTCATTTCCTCTAGGAGGTGAGGTGCTGGGGTGAAAGGGCCAGTTCACATTAGGTTTCTTGGAGCTTGGGTTGATTTCAAAGTTTCCCATCAATGTTTTTTTGGCTTCGTCAGTTATTACCTACGGGCCGTGGGCTCTGGAGACACCATAGTTCATGGGTGACATGATTTTGTTCCCATGCCAAACAGAAAGTCCAAATTCTTCCACACAATTGACAAGAACTGAATTTTATGAGTTCAGTCCAAGAAGGTTCCTGGCTGGGTCCACTATGGTACACTATACATCCATTTAAACTTTATTGAAGTTTCATTTAAGTGCCATCAACTGCAACCATTTATAGAATACAAATTGATGAGTTTTGACAAATGTGAATACAAGATACACAAGAGAGATAACATTCCATGACTCTTGTAAGATTCTGGTGCAGGCCTGTTTTAGCAGGAGCCTCTGGTGGTGTTTCTCTGCTTGGAGAACCTTCCCCCAGTGGTGGAGCCACCAGGCCTGGGCACCAGGGCTGGCTGGGTAGCCTCCCATCCCACTGCCTGGCCCTTCATAGAGAAACTGATTTTACAGATTCTCTATTTAGGACATCAAGATAGGTTGCCATGGAAAAATGACATCTTCTAATTAAAAACACAGAGAGGTCGCAAGTTTCCCAGAACAACTAGGGCACAGATCCTAAAAGGAAAGAAATGAAACATTAAAAAAATAAAAATAAAGAAGAAGTCAAACAAACCTCCAGAGCTGCGTCAGCCTGTAACTTTCCAAACCTGAATGAAATGCCTTAAGAGGACGAGGGACTCTGAGTGAAGAGTGTAAGTTCACACCAATGGACGTTGCTTTTGGCTGGCAAGTGCTCAGTCAGGCAGGAGATCAGGGATGCTCAGGGAATATTGACATAGGACAATGATTCTGGACTGTCCTTTAAATGTAGTCCCTGGGTGGTGCAAATGGTTAACATGCTTGGCTGCTAACCAAAAGGTTGAAGGATCAAGTCAACCCAGAGTCACCTCAGAAGAAAGTCCTGGAAATCTACTTCTAAAGATCAGCCATTGAAAACTCTATGGAGTGCAGTTCTATTTTGACACACATGGGGTCATCATGAGTTGTAATCTACTCCAGGGCAACTGGTTTTGTGTGTGTGTGTGTGTGTGTGTGTGTGTGTGTGTGTGTGTGTGTTGGTCCTTTAAATTGTGGACAACTGGATTTGCTCCTCAGGATTGGGAGGGCCCATGGAACGGCAGGAGTTAGGAATCAGAAAGCTGGTACTTCCAGGAGAACACGATCCTATCACTCTCTGACATTTTCCCTTCTTCTAACTGTACCTTGTCCATGTACCAAAAATAGATCCTGCAACATGTGTTGTGCTTAATTGCTGTCTCCCCCACTGGACTGCAGGCTTCCCCAGGACAAATGTGAGGTCTTATTTACCTCTGTATTGCAGGTGCCTAACATATTATCGGGCAGATAAGACATGTACAATAAATCCTTGTTGGATTGATACTATTATTAATAATAACAGCTGCCATTTACTGAGTGCACCAGGCCCAGGGATAATATTTTTAAAAACTGCAGCTCAAGGAGGCAAAGCAACTTGAAGGAGTTCATACTGCTAATAAATGACAGAGTCAGGATTTAAACTCAATATCATCTGACTCCAAAGCTCAGGAATAAATGAATCCCTATGGGGCTGATTTTCTGTCAAGCTGAGGTTTATTAACCCACATGTGGTTTGAAGGACCCTTTCCGCTGGCTCCTTCTGCATCTCACTGGCTGAGTCTTGGCACTCCTGAGTCTCCAGGAAGCCCTGGACTAGAGTAAGCAAGAGAAGAAAAACTGCACTCCTGTCTGGCTGCTTGGCCAAGGCTCGTGTGAAAAGAGAAGGTCAGGATGGCAGTGGGTGAGGACAGGGATACAGGCTGCCTTCCCCTCTTTCTGCCCATCTTTGTTAGTGCTCCAGCCTGGGGAGGTGTAATCACACTCCTGGGTCAGTGTGGCTGCCACAGAGGGAAAACCAGCTGTGCTGATACACCATTATCACCGGAGAGGTATTCTTAGCTTGGATTGAATTTAGAGTGGAGCCTCATACTACAAATTCATAATAACAGAGTTGAGTGGAGTGGTTCTCATTTAGCCAATTTCTCCATGTTTCACAAATCCAGGGAGCCCATGTGCACAGAACATATGAACAGTACTTTTGAGAGTTGTGTAAAACAGTGAATCTGAATTAGCAAATGTCTTATGGGATACTTTTTTTTTTTTTTAATATTTTATTGTACTTCAGGTGAAGGCTTACAGAACAGATAGTTTCTCATGTAACAGTAACACACATGCTGTTTTATGACATTGGTTAACAACCCCACAACATTTTAACCCTCTAAATTCTCAACTTTTTTTTTTTTTTTAGTGAAAATGCACATAGCCAAAGGTACGCCATTTCAAAAAATTTTTTTACATACACATTTAAGTGACATTGACTACGCTCTTCTAATTGTGCTGTTATTCTCACTTAAGATGAAGGCTTACAGGACAAAATAGTCTCCCATTTAACAGTTACTACAAATGTTGCCCTATGACAATGGTTAACAATCTCACAACACATCAACAATATCCTTACTCTACTTTGTGTTCCCTATCATCAGCTTCCTACTTCCCTTCTGCCTTCTGGGCCTTGTCACTGGACTCCTGTACCTCGTTACTCTCATGGTTTTACTGGCTGTCCACTCGCAGGCTGAACAGTGAACCTCGAAGGTAACTTCACCACTGAGCTAAAAGGGTGTCTGGGGGCCATACTCTCAGGGTTTCTCCAGTCTCCTTTAGGCCAGTAAATCTAGTTTATGGGATACTTTTAACACAGTTTTTCAACTTTCAAATATACTTTGCATTTTACATCACAGGTAGTGGATAATAATAATAACAACAGTAAACCAAAAAAACAGACACATTGCTGCTAAGTCAATTCCAACTCATGGCAACCCCGTGTGTTACAGAGTAGAACTGCTCCATAGAGTTTTCTGGGCTGTAATCTTTACAGAAGCAAATCACCAGGCCTTTCTTTTGTGGGTCCGCTGTGTGGATTCCAGCTGCCAACCTCTATGTTAGTAACCGAGAGCAAACCATTTGCACCATCCAGGGACCTATAACACTATTAGCAGCCTCTAAGAGTTTAAAAAGATCTTTTTTCATGCCTTATTTCATTTTTATCCTCTGAGGAAGATAACATTATTAACCAACCCCTATAGAAGATGGAATCTTGGTGGCACAGTGGTTAAGAGATTGGCTGCTAACCAAAATGTCAGCAGTTTGAATCCGCCAGCTGCTCCTTGGAAATACTATGGGAGCAGTTCTACTCTGTCTTATTGGGTCGCTATGAGTTGGAATCAACCCAATGGCAACAGGTTAGAGATGATAAAAGAGCCCTGGTGGTGTGGTGGTTAAGACCTGGCAGTTTGAGTCCACCGGCCACACCTTGGAAACTCTATGGGGCAGTTCTACTCTGTCTATAGGGTCACTATGAGTCGGAATTGACTCAGCAGCAATGGGTTTTTTAGAGACGATGAAATTAAGGCTTTGAGGGGTGAGTCACCTTCCCTTTATCAGTGCTTCTCAAAGTGCGGGCCATAGACTGGGAAGTATCAACGTAAATTGGAAGTTTGTTAGAAATGCAAATTCTCAGGCTCCACTTCAGAACAATTGAATTGAATCAGGGTGGCAGAATCCAGGAATCTGAGTTTTAACAGCTCTCCAGGTGATTCCTGTACATGCTAAAGTTTCAGAAGCACTGCTCTAGGTCACAGGGTAAGTGATAGAGGCTGAATTAAAATTCAGCCCTCCCTTCCCAAACCAACTAAAGGTACTAAAAAAGGTGCAGAACAAGGCCAAAACCTTGAACACAAATCACAAGACAGCTATTACTTGTCAAAAGAATGTGCTGCTGTTGTTAGGTGCCATTGAGTCGGTTCCGACTCATAGAGACCCTGTGTACAACTGAATGAAACACTGCCCAGTCCTGCGCCATCCTCACAACTATTGCTATGTTTGAGTTCATTTTTGCAGCCGCTGTGTCAATCCATCTTGTTCAGGGTCTTCTTCTTTTTCACTGACTCTCTCCTTTACCAAGCATGATTTCCTTCTCCAAGGACTGGTCCCTCCTGACAACAGGAGCTAATGTAGAGTAGCATTTAACCTCTCTGAGGTTCAGTTTTTTATTCTCTAAAATGGGTATTTACCTACCTTACTTACCCTTACTGGGCAGTTGTGAAAATCAAATGAATTAATGTACGTTAAAGTACCTGGTACACTGCTAAGTAGTAAATACCATAAACTTATGTTGTTTACTATTCTTATTATAATTACAGTAATTATTAGATTATTATTATATTTTAAATGTAGAAAAAATAGAAACTAATGGGTAAAATGAGGTTTAAAATCTACAATAATTCCCTGAAGGTTCCCATTACATAATCCTATTCTGTAAATACAAAATTATTTTCAAGGAAAAGAAAATGAAGGCACATTGAGTGAACCCAAGCTGGTGAACAATGACAACAATCATCGCAATAATTACTTGTGTATGAAGAAGAGGTGCCGCTCTGTCTACCCACAGGAACAGGGCTTGACAGAATGGAAGGAAGATGGGAGTCAGCATCAGAATACCTGCATTTGAGTCCCAGCTCTTCCACTTATGGGTTGTTTGATCTCAGACAATTTGCTTCACCTCTAAGAGCCTTGTTCCTCCTGTGTAAATTTGAAATCATAATTATAACTACATTGGAATAATAATGATTTATTTGATGTGAGGCTCAGATGAGAGAATGTCTGTGAAAGTGCTCTGCAAACTGCAATTCACTGTACAAATGTTAATTGTTCCGGTTGCTGTTGGTGTTTATAGTAGGAGAGACTAAATGGCTCTGAAGAGAGAAAACAATGGCTCCTAGAGAAACACTTGGGGTCTGGGAGGAGGAAGGCTGGGATGGGAAAAAGACAAGAAAAAAAAAGAAGAAGAAGAAGAAAAAAGCACTGGGCAGGGGCCAGTGGTGTTTCAGTGGTAGAATTCTCACCTTTGACATGGGAGACACAGGTTCAATTCCTGGCCAAAGCACCTCATGCACAGCCACCACCCATCTATCAATGGTGATTTGTGTGTTACTATGAAACGTGGTTTAAAGTCAGGAAAGGAGTGTGTCAGGGTTGTATCCTTTCACTATACTTTTTTAAACTGTATGCTGACTAAATAACCTGAGAAGCTGGACAATATGAAGAAGAACAGGGCATCAGGATTGGTGGAAGACTCATTAACAACCTGTGATATGCAGATGACACAACATTGCTTGCTGAAAATGAAGAGGACTTGAAGCACTTACTGATGAAGATCAAAGACCACAGCCTTCAGTATGGATTACACCTCAATGTAAAGGAAACAAAAATCCTCACAAATGGACCAATAAGCAACATCATGATAAAAAAAGAAAAGATTGAAGTTATCAAGAATTTCATTTTATACTGTATAAGACCACTATTAAGAACTCAAGAAAAGGTTTAAACACAGAAGAAAACATTCTTTGATGGTTATGGAGGTGGGGAGGGAGGGTGAGTGTTATTCACTAACTAGATAGTAGATAAGAATCATCTTAGGTGAAAGGAAGGACAGCACACACTACAGGGGAAACCAGCACAACTGG
>NW_004444009.1:8324334-8337621 GCF_000243295.1 Trichechus manatus latirostris | reverse complement strand
GAGTGGCATCTGGGGTCTTAAAAGCTTGCAAGCGGCCATCTAAGATGCATCAATTGGTCCCAACCACTTGGAGTAAAGGAGAATGAAGAACAGCAAAGACACAAGGAAAGTAGTAGCACAAGAGACAGAATGGGCCACATAAACCAGACAATTCATCAGCCTGAGACCAGAAGAACTAGATGGTGCTTGGCTACCACGAATGAATGTCCTGACAGGGAACACAACAGAGGGTCCCTGATGGAGCAGTAGAACGATGGGATGCAGAACTCGAATTCTAGTAAGAAGACCAGACTTAATGGTCTAACTGAAACCGGAGGCACCCCGGAAGGCATGACCCCTGGACTCTCTATCACCCCAGAACTGAAACAATCCGAGGCCAACTCTTCAGACAGAGATTGGACTGGACTGTGGGACATAAAGTGATACTCGTGAAGAATGTGCCTCTTAGTCAAGTAGATACAAGAGACCAAAGGGGCAGCTTCTGTGCAGAGGTGAGATGGGAAGGCAGAGAGAGTTAGGAGCTGGTTGAATGTTCTTGGGGAATCAGGGGCAGAGGGGAGGAGTGTGCTGTCGGAGAATGGGGTGAGCGGCTGGGGTCTCATAACAATGTATGTAAAAAAAAAAAATTTATATGGGATACTAACTTGAAATGTACACTTCATTTAATTACAACAATTTAAAAAAATTTCATTTTACTTGGCTCCACAATCAACACTCATAGAAGCAATAGTCAAGAAATCAAAAGATGCATTGCATTGGGCAAATCTGCTGCAAAAGATGTCTTTAAAGTACTGAAAAGCAAAGGTGTCACTTTGAGGGCTAAGGTGCACCTGATCCAAGCCCTGGTGTTTTCAATTGCTTCACATGCATGTGAAAGCTGGACAATGAATAAGGAAGACCAAAGAAAAATCGATGCATTTGAATTATGGTGTTGGCAAAGAATATTGAATATACCATGGACTGCCAGAAGAACGAACGAATCTATCCTGGAAGAAGTACAGCCAGAATGCTCATTAGAAACAAGGATGGCAAGACTTTATCTCACATACTTTGGATGTGTTATCAGGAAGGAGCAGTCCCTGGAGAAGGACATCATGCTTAGTAGAGTAGAAGGTCAATGAAAAAGAGGAAGCCCCTCAATGAGATGGATTGACACAGTTGCTACAGCAATGGGTTCAAGCATAACAATGATAGTGAGGATGGTGCAACATTTTGTTCTGTAGTATATAGGGTCGTTGTGAGTCAGAACCAACTCGACAGTGCCTAACAAGAACATGAAGCTGAACAGGTTTCAGAGAAGCTTCCAGACTAAGACAGGCTAGGAAGAAAGGCCTGGTGATCTACTTCCAAAAATCGGCCAGTGAAAACCCTATTGATCACAATTGTCCAGTCCACTACTGATCATGGGGATGGTGCAGGACCAGGCAGTGTTTTGTTCCACTGTGTGTGGGGTTGCCATGAGTTGGAGCCCGACTCCATGGCAGCTAACAACAACAAACACTGGGCAACAAAGGAGGCCAGATCTCTTGGTTGTGGGTGAGGGTAAGGCAGAGCCTGAAGGCAGCAGGTGCTGCACCCCAGAGAAGCTGACTTCCTGGAAGCCGTGCAGCCATCCGTGGGCAGAGGATCAGACCATGGGAACTGGGAACTCCAGACCAGGGTGTCCAGTTCAGGGCCTATCACAGGTCTGGCCGACTTGTCAGGACTAAAGGGCCTCAAATTTAGACTTTTGCAGTTATTTCCAAATAAGTTTACACAGTCACAAGGACACACTGAAAGGATGAGATGTTACTCGTACAACTTTAATACGTATATCATTACTAGGCTGTGCCATCTGTATGCACTGTTGCTGTTGTTAGGTGCCATCAAGTTGGTTCCAACTCATAGCGATCCTATGTACAACTAAATGAAACACTGCCTCGTCTTGTGCCATCCTCACAATTGTTATATGCTTGAGCCCATTGTTGCAGCCACTGTGTCAATCACAATTAACTTTTTTATAGAATCTGTCACTATATTCTAAATAGCCCAGTTATATCAGTCATATTTTTTATAAAAATATTAATTTTTTAATTATAAAATGTTTAAATATATCACAATTTTTATGACTCTGTTTCGGTTTGTCTTCATTTTTCACTATTTCAGGATCCTCTGAGAAGCCCCAAGCGAAGTCAGCAGATCTAGAACCCCAGCTCTTAAGTGGGACATAGCTGGAAACTGTCATACATGCATGGGTATGCTTGTGTGTTACCTGAAAACTCCCATAAAAATTATTTGTATTTATAAAATACTTTAAATTAAATTACGTACTTTAAATTTAAAATACTTTCAATTAAATTAAAATTTACAAAGCACTTTCAAATACATTCTCTCATTGCTTAACAACGATCCTATAAGTACAGCAGATGTTTTTATCCCTATTTCTCTAATTATCTATTGCTATGTAACAAACCACCCCAAAATTTAGCAGCTTAAAGCAACAAAGAAAAATTTTTTTTCACAGATCTGCAGTCTGTTCTCAGAGGGGACAGCTCAGCTCAGCTCCACTCAGGACTGACTGTTGTAGCTCAAAGGCTGGGGACTAGAATCACCTCGAAGCCGGCTCACTCACCAACAAGTCTGGTGCTGGCCAGGAAGACTCAAAGAACTGAGGGCTGGGATAGGCAGGGCTCCTCCATCATCTCTTTATCTCAATATGGCCAGTAAAAAAAGCATGTAAGATTAGACTGTGCACACAATAGGTACTCAGGAAATGACAGATAGGAAGGAGTCCCTGGGTGATGCAAATGGTTAATGCACGTGGCTGCTAACTGAAAGGTTGGTGGTTAAAGTCTGCCCAGAGGTACCTCGGAAGAAAGGCCTGGCAATCTGCTTCTGAAAAATCAGACACTGAAAGCCCTATGGAACACAGTTCTACTCTGAATCACATGGCGTCACCATGAGTTGGAATTGACTCACTGGTAACTGATTTTTCCTAGAGAAAAACTTTGTAAGGTTATTCTTACTGATACACCTTGGTGGAATGTGAAGGAGCAAATCTATAGCAGGGTCAGTTATCTAAACGTTTGTGGTATTTGGTTGTAAGGGATGTTACCAAAATAGCTCTGTCTTAGTTACCTAGTGCTGCCATAGCAAAAAATACCACAAGTGGGTGGCTTTAAAGAACAGAACTTTCTCACAGTTTAGGAGGTTAAAATCCAAATTCAGGGCGTGGCTCTAGGGGAAGGTCCTTCTTTGTCTGTTTTAGCTTCTAGTATCTGCTGGTGATCCTTGGAGTTCCTAGGCTTGTAGATACATCTGCCATACGTGTCTGTCTTTGTATGGCGTCTTCTCCCCGTGTGTGTTTCTGAATCTATTCTGCTCTTTTTGTAACTCAGACATGATTAGGTTTAGGACCCACCCTACTCCAGTGGGATCTCAGTAAGATAACAAAAGAAAACCCCTATTTCCAAACATGGTCACATTTATAAGCACAGGGGTTAAGACTTCTTTCATGGGGACGTAATTCCATCTATAACACACTCATTCACTTGCTATTTTGAATCTGGGCACTTCTCATGATTTTATTGCACAAGAAGGTAATCGACAGGACCACTGAGCTGGTTGCCCCAAATGCCCTATCAAGAGCTTTTAACTCCCAAAGAACCTCTTCGGAGAAAGTAGCTCTGAGTAGAAGCATGTGCTTATGTCTGTGTGGGTTTTGTTTCCAAATTAGCTTACTTTTCAACTCAAGCTGAGGTTTTTAACCCCATTGTAGGCCACCCACCCCCATGATGCAAGATTTAGCCTCTAGAAATGAGGTGGCAAAAAGTCAAGTGGTTTGGTAAAGAGCATAAGATGAGAAAAGCCGTTCTCAGAGGTTTTATTTCCCATCTGCTTTATAAAAAGCCAGACTCACTTTAATTGGGTTTATATATTTCAGACCTGATACAGTTGTACCGAACTCTAATAAAAAGAGCTATAATGTAAAAGTTCACAAAGGATGCTTGTCTCTCTTGGATTTTTAACTGCCGTGACTAATCAGGATGAGGGTTAGAAGCATGCAAGGTCTTTTAGCATGCTGATCTATACTTTGGTGAATGCAGAAAATGCCATTCATCTTCACTTAATGAGAAGGGATCCTTTTTGAAGTCTAAAGCCCTAACTTCCTGAGCAGGACATAGTCTATCTAATGATCTTAACTGTGCCGCAGTGGTAAATTCCTTGTAGATCTACTGGTAAAAGTGACTCCAATATGTTCTCACTGAGAAAGGCACATTCAGGGGCTTGCAGAGTAGTATGAACAAGGTTGCTTTTTCTTGTGAGTCTTCCTTCAAATACACGGAGTTTAAGTTCTAGACCAAGTTCTCCTGGCCCTGGGGATATGATGATAATAATAATAATAATAATAATAGCTAACACTTAAAAGGAGCCCTGGTGGCGCAGTGGTTAAGCATTTGGCTGCTAACCAAAAGGTCAGCAGTTCGAATCCACCAGCCACTCCTTGGAAACCCTATGGGGCAGTTCTACTCTGTCCTATAGGGTTGCTATGAGATGGAATCAACTTGATGGCAATGGGTAATGGGTAACACTTAAAAAGCACCTACCGTGTACCAGACACTAAGTGCTTATACATATTACCTCAATTAATCTTCACAATAACATTATGAGGGAGGTGCTATTATTATCCCAGTTCTGCAGATGAGAAAATTAAGGCCCAGAGGAACTTGCCCAAAGTTACCCAGACAATAAGTGGTGGAGCCAGAATTTAAGCAAAGGGAGTTTGGCTCCAGAAACCTTGTTCCCCAACAAAATCCCAAGTACTTACCTACAAGGTCCAATGTGATCTTGCCCCTGGCTCCCTCTTTGACTTCCTCTTCAACTCGTCTCTCCCTTCCTCACTCTGCCTCACCCCACTGGCCTCCTTGCTGCTCCTCTCGTATGTCAAGCTCATTCTCACTTCAGGGCCTTTGCATTTGTATGTTCTTCTCCCCAGATCTCTTTCTCTCCGTCTCTCTTCTATCCTGATTTGTGCTCCAACATCACTTCCTCTGAAGACTTTCCCTAAGCACTCTAAATAGCCACATCCTCCTCCATTCCTCTTATCTCCTTGTTGTTTTTGTTGTTAGGTGCCATCAAGTCAGTTCCAACTCATAGCGACCCCACGTACAATGGAACAAAACGCTGTCCGGTCCTGTGCCATCCTAGCAATCATTGTTATGCTCGAGTCCATTGTTGCAGCCACTATGTCAATCCATCTCGTTGAGGGTCTTCCTCTTTATCACTGACCCTCTACTTTACCAAGCATAATGTCCTTCTCCTGGGACTGGTCCCTCCTGATAACATGTCCAAAGTATATAAGACAAAGTCTTGCCATCTTGCTTCTAAGGAGCATTCTGGTTGTACTTCTTCCAAGACAGATTTGTTCATTCTTCTGGCAGTCCATGGTATATTCAATATTCTTATCAATACGGAACTGCCAGAAATTCAATCTGGATTCAGAAGAGGACATGGAACAAGGGATATCATCTTATATCTGACCCTGACTTATTTTTCTTTATAGAACTCATAACTATCTGACATAATGTTATTTATACATTTGTTAATTATCTGTCTCCAACCATTAGAATGTAACTTCCATGAGGCAGGGATTTTATTTTCTTTACTATCTAATTTCTAGTACCTAAAGTAATGCTTAGGCAGTCAGTAACTACTTGTTAATTGAACAAATGAATGATAATCTATCCTGTATCGTCTTCATATTCATCATACCAAATAGTAGACAGAGTAGGAAAACATGAATCCAGAGTCTGTTGTATCAGGTAAATTAGTGAGCCGTGCTCTCTATCCCAACCCAAAACCCCACATTTCCTGCATGAGTTTATGGGCATGGCAGCCAGGAAGACTTGGAAAAGGAAGCTTTGTGAGGATTCCCAGTACCATGCATGGACAATTGGATGATGGAGAGGATGGCACCATGCAGACAGGAACAAGCAATGGTCTTCATGAGGGTCTCTGGGTAAACCATAGCACAAGCAGAACACTAAGGGCTCCGCTGTCAGAATAGGAGTGGTGTAAATTCTCCTTAACTCTGTAAAGAACATAGCACAGCTCCAGTGCCATGAGGACAAAGGGAACAGAGCTCCCAGGTGATTTGAGGGAGCAATGGGGAGGAAGCCCCACGAACATGGCATTCACACAGAGGGCCCCTGCACCAGTGGCAATGGCAAAGCACCTCTCTCAAGAGGCTCCTGGGCAGTGGACATACATGAAGTGGCCAGAGAGGAAGAACCCTTGCTCTTCAAGAGACACTTGATGACCCCTGAAATAATTTGAGAGGCTTTGATACAAGAACTAAGTAGTATGAAAGTGGGGGAAATGAGTCATTAATTCGAGTATAAATGGGAAACAAGATCCCCCCCCTACCCATGCAGTTGGTAAAGTATAGGAAATTCTGGTTACACAGATGTACCTCCAGGGAATTTCAATATATGTGCCCTCGGGGAATTTTAAAAACTGACAAATTTAACTTTTTGTCAATAATCAAGACTTAGAATTTGTTGTCACTTATGTCTGCTATGGTGTTAAAACTTACTGTTCATTTGGCATTATATATCAAGATCTTTAAAATGTTATTCACTCTTTCACCCAGAAATTCCACTACAAGACTCTAAATTAAGGTAATAATCTGAAATATGGGGGGGGGGGGGTTATGCACAAAGATGTTTATAAACATATTATTTATGATAGTGAACATTTTTCAGCTATAGGGGGAATGGTCAAATTCTTTGCAAGTACAAATAGTAGAGAAATAATAATTCCTACAATCTGAGAATGGGAAAAAACTTTCTAATTATGACTTAAATTCCAATCAACAAGAAAAATATTCAGCAGCATAAAGAGGAAATAAAATATTGCATGACAAAACAGCACTCCAAATATTGGAAGAAGAAGAAGACTGACAATAGAAAAATAAGCAAAAGACACAAATAAGCAGGACTCATAAAAGGAAATAAAAAATGGCGTTTAAACATAATAAAGCTGCTGAAACAAACTCATAATTGCAAAATGCAAAATAATAGTACACTGAGATACAATTCGTCACTTATCAGATTGGCACAAATCCAAAAGTTTAATAACATATTCTTATGAGGAGACTATGGGGAACAGGCATCTCATTCATTGCTGTTAAGAATGCAAAATAGTATAGCCCTTATGGAAGGGAGTTGGCAACATCAAGCAAACTTACAGATGCATTTACCCTTTGATCTGGCAATTTAGTTCTAGGAATCTACCCCAAAGATACAGTGGCACAAGTACAAAATAACACAAGCACAAAGTCATTCATTGTGGCTTTATTTGTAATAGCCAAAGATTGGAATCAATTCAAATCTCCATCAGTAGGGGACTTATTAAATAAACTTTGGTAAACTTATATAATGAAGTATATGCAGCCATAATAAAAAATAATGAAGAATTCTAGTTTTGTGGTGTGACCTTCAGGATATACTCTTAAGTGACAAGGCAAGATGCAGATAAAATATAAATAATAGTCTACTTTTTGTATAATGAGAGGTTGGGATATAAATACAAATATGTTTATAAATATACATATATAAATATGTTTATATACATATAAATATTTGCTTATATTTGTAAAATGACATGCAGGAAGGATAAATCAGAACCTAATAAAATGATTACTTGAAACGGAATGGGGTGAAGGGGCAGGGAGGAAATAAGACTTACCTTAGTGTACTTTAATATATAGTTTTGACTTTCAATTTGCATAAGTACTTTCTATAGTCAAAAAAATAAAATTAATTACATTTAGAAATTGAAAACAAACTGAAACAAATGAACCTAAGTGTATATAAGGTTAGTATCATAACTAATTAGAGAAAATAATTATTTCAAGTGACTTTAAAATATATTTACTATACAAGCTTAGCGCGGTATATTCTAAAGACAACATAAATAAACGAGCCTAACAACAAGAAAAAAACCTCAAAGAAATCTTAAACTTCATTCTTTACTGTTATGAGGTTGTTGGAAATAAGATTAGCATTGTCATTTTAAAACTATTTTGTTTTATAAGACAGTTTTATACCGTAAGATTTATATGTAAAAAAGTGTAAAAGATAAAAGTGTAAAATCAAAGATATTAGGTAAAAACCCTATAATATTTAAATTTGAGTTATAAATATCAGTATGAATTTAGAATTTTAAAAATACAGCTACATACCAAACCAAACCCATAGCTGTCAAGTTGACTCTGACTCATAGTGACCATATAGGACAGAGTAGAACTACCGCATAGGGTTTCCAAGGCTGTAATCTTTATGGAAGCAGACTGTTACATCTTTCTCCTTTGGAGCAGCTAGTGGGCTGGAACCATCACCTTTCAGTTAGCAGTCGAGCACTTAACTGCGCCACCAGGGTTCCTTAAAAAAAAAATTGTTGCCATCAAGTCAATTCTAACTCATAGCGACCCTGTAGGACAGAGTAGAACTGCCCACAGGGTTTCCAAGGAGCACCTGGTGGATTCAAACTGCCGACCTATTGTTGGCAGCCATAGCTCTTAACCACTATGCCACCAGGGCTCATTACACCTACATAAATACATCCACCAGGGCTCCTTACATCTACATACATACATACATTTTTTAAAAAAGAATTTAAAGCTCTGTCTTTGCTCTGTCCACTGAAAAGCCCTGAAAACAATGTCAACCCCATGTTAATGAACACTCTTAGTGTTCAGATTTTGTTTTCTAAATATCATTCTCCGTTAAAAGAAATTAGGTTCCTAGGAGAAATGGCTAATTCCAGGAACAGGGTAGGGAATATATGGTATGAGCCTGAGACATCTTATAGTGCCAGAAATCAAAGAAGTTATCAAAGGTTAATGGAGTACTGTCAAAAGGCCACAAAAGCCAGCTTGAAGGGGCTTTTAAGAGCAGGGATGGATTATCCAATAAGCAAGGTATGCACGGGTTTAGTTATGCTTATTTTCTAATCTGTAGTGCACAGTGTCACCTGGTTTTCAAGGATGTGGTGAAACTCATGTCAAATTGTGCACTTCAGATTAGTAAGTAAACACAATTAAGCCTGTGCATACCTTGTTTACTGTAAACTGGTGCATACTGTGCTTTCTGGTTAATCTGGCCCCATCCATGAGCCAAAGTTGGGACAATCAGAGAATCAAAAATAATAGACAGAAACACATTGAATGTATTTTTTGAAATCAGTGTTAATAATGTTAGTCAAAAATGAGAAAGCCAAGGAATTCTGGGAATGTGGAGCTATAGACAGAAGCACCATGCCATCCCTCCACAGCAAAGACCCGAAAAACTAAGTAAAACTGAGACGAGCGTCAATCCTGAATCCCTAAGCATCAATTGAAGAGTAAAGAACTCAACCAAGCACCAAATGGTATAAGAAACTGATATAGAACAGAAGCAGGAGAGTTACCAGCGGAGGTCCCCTATCAGCTAATGCAGAACAGATCCTCCATCTTGGACTCCTGCTGGAGATCAGCAGACAGGGGGTTCAGGAAAGCAAATTCACGGAGCTCCCAGCAGGAGACAGAGCTCCTGGTAACCAGTGATACAAGCTTTCCCACCCCCAATCCTCCCTCCCTCCTGCTCGACCTTTGCTGCTTCCCGGGCTAGCCTGTCTGCTGCTTCCCGGTAGGCAGATTCCCGGCTTCCTGGCAGGCCAATTCACTGCTTCCCAGAGGGCAGATTTCTGGCTTCCCAGAGAGCTGATCTGCCACTCCCCAGCAGGCAGCGACCATGGCATGGGAGGCGCCTGTTCTGGGCCAGGTGAATTCACCCTGCCCACACCGGCCGGCATCTTCAGTGCCATTTCTTTGTTGCTGGTATTGCTTTTTGCGGCCTCTTTTGGTTTCTTCCCTGCCTCTCACCTCCTCCCCCTCCTTTCTCTTGAACACTCCATGTGATATATTTGTTTCTTCTTGACAGGCTGTGAAGCGCTGCTCAGCTGGGGAACTGCTTCCCTGGCCCCTTTCCCCAGTCTCGGTGGCCATGCTGGTGGGATCCCTGGGGGTTTTTTGTGTTGTTGTTTTTTTTTTTTTTTCCTCTCTCTCTCTCTTTTTCATTTTTTTTGTTTATTTGTTTTCTCTTTCTTTTTTTCCTTTTATTTTTCTTCATTTTTTGGTTCCTCATCTCTTTCCACTTACCTTCTTTTACTGCCTCCTGAATACCTGGTGCTGTATATCATCTCCATCCCTTAAAGCCAGGCTATACTGCCTGGCTTGGGAGCAGCTTCTCGGTTGGTGCAACCATGCCAGTGAGATCCCTGGGGGCATTTTGGGGGGGGGCATTTTTTTTTAATTGATCTATTTCTTTTTTTCCTTTCTGTTTTTCTCCATTTCTCAGTTTCTTGTCTCTCCACTCCAACTGCAAGCTCCCTTAGCATTTTATTTTTTGCTCTTGTCTCTCTCTTCTCTCTCCTTTTCCATACCCAAACTAGCTCCACACATCACAACTTCACCCATACCCTACCTCCTGCCTATCTGCACTGTGTGCTGAACATTGCACTCCCAAGCAGCAAAGGCATGACCTACTGGAACCTGCCCTGCACTGACCACTGGCTTACCTTTTTGGTCCAAAGTACATGCCACAGACAACCCATCCCAGCCACTCCCCTTCTGCTGGACCTGCCCTGCTACACCATAGCAGAACAACTGACCCTGCCCATTGGACAACAAGGTGAAAAATATCATGTCCACAGACAAGCAAACAACAAAGAATGCACAGCCCACTTGCTCAGACATAACCAAATAAAACAAAAAAGCAGGACAAAATGAATAAATCTACAATCAATAAATGAAAAAAATAACTACTGAATGTTCCGAAGACAGCAGACAATATCAAAACATATTAAAAAACAGGACAGGATGGTTCCAGTAGGCATGCAAAATAAAACACCAGATGACATTCCAGTAGAAGAAAAGGCAGTAGAACTTCCTGACAGGGAATTCAAATCTCTAACATTCAGAGCTAGATGTCCATCTGCAAAAAAATGAAACAAGAGACTTCCAGGCAACATGGTGCTATAGACAGAAGCACTATGCCATCCATCCACAGCAAAGACCTGAAAAACTAAGTCAAATAGAGACACACGTCAGTTCTGAAACCCTAAGCATCAAATGAAGAGGTAAAGAACTCAGTCAAGCACCGAATGGAATAAGAAACTGACTGAGAACAGAGAGCTAGGAGAGATACATGGAGAGGTACCCTATCAGCTAATGCAGCATGGATCTGCCGTCTTGGACTCCTATTGGAGATCAGTGAACAGGGGGTACGAGAAAGTAGCTTCACAGAGTTTCCAGCAGGAGACAGAACAACTAGTAACCAGTGATATACACTTTCCCACCACCCTCCATGCTTCTTCACCCCCACTCAGCCTACTCTGCTTCCTGCAGTGACAGTCTCTTGGCCAGAAAGCACCGGCTTCACCCCTGTGTCACTTGGATTCCACCCACCCTCACTGGCCGGCTCCCTGAGTGCCATTTGTTGGCTGCTGCTGTTGCTTTTTTCCACTTTTTCAGATTTCTTCCTTACCTCTCACCACCCACCCCCCAAATACCTGGCTCCGTGTGCCATCTTTTCTCCTTCCTGAAAGGCTGCGGAACACTGCTCAACTGTGAAACTGCTTCCTGGCCTGAGCCGCCACGCTGGTGGGACCCCCTAGGGCTTTTTTTATTTGTATGTTTGTTTGTTCTGATTTGTTATGTTTTGATTTGTTTTCTTTTTCTCTTATTGGCTTGGGAGCCCCTTCTAGCTGGGCAGTATTGTGTGCCTTGGGAACTACTCCGTTATTCTCTGCAGATGCACAGTGACTTCCCTGGGGGGATTTCTTTTTTCTTGTTTTTTTTGGGGGGGGGTTATTATTTTTGTTTTGTTTTTTTCTCTCTCTTTTTCCCCTTTTGTCATTCTTCATTTCCAGTTTCTCATCTCTCTATACTTACCTTCTCTTCCTGTCTGCTTAATATGTGGTGCTGTGTGACACCTCTACCCCTTCTAGTCACTTCCCCAGTCCCAGCAGCTACACCAGTGGGATCCCTGGGGGCTTTTCTTTTTCTTGTTTTCTTCTTTTTTTCTCTGGTTTTTATTTACTCATTTGTTTTCTTTTACCCTTTTGCCTTTTTTTATTTTTATTTTTTCTTATTTCTCAGTCTCTCATCACTCCACTCCAACAGCAAGCTCTCTTAGCACTCTTTTTTGTTTGTTTGTTTTTGTGTATGTTTTGGCTCCTGTTCCTCTCTTCTCTCACTCTTCTTTCTCATAACCATCTTAGCTGCAAACATCACAATCTACCCCCTCCTTCCTGCCCATCGGCACCATGCACTGAACATCACAATCCCTAGCCGCACAGCCCTGTACTGATTCTCGACCCCCCCGTCCACCCTAGTACGTAACACAAACAACCCATTATGGTCACTCCCCTTCAGGTGGACCTTCACTGCTATACCATACCTGAGTGACTGACACTGCCCACTGGAGAAGGAGGTGAAACTATCGTACCCACAGATGAGCAAACAACAAAGAACACACAGCCCACCTGCTCAGACATAACCAAATAAAACAAAACCGCAGGACAAAACAAACAAATCTGCAATCATTAAATGAGGAAAATAACTACCCAATGCCCCAAAGAAAGCAGACAATATCAAAACACAAAAACAGGACAGGATGGTTCCAGTAGGCATCCAAAATAAAACACCAGATGACTTTCCAGTAGAAGAAAATGTACTAAAACTTACTGACAGGGAACTCAAATCTCTAATATTCAGAATTATCCAAGAGTTGAAGCAAAAAGCAGACAAAAATGTGGAAAAAATAGACAAAGTTCATGGAAAAGGCAGACAAATTCATGGAAAATACAGACAAAAATAATGGAAGAATTCAGGAAAATAATACAGGAGCAAAATACCAAAATAAATTCACAAATAGAAATCATACAAAAACAATTAGAAATCCAAAAGATAAACAACAAGATTTCAGAAATGGACAGAGTTCATGGAAAAGGCAGACAAATTCATGGAAAATACAGACAAAAATAATGGAAGAATTCAGGAAAATGATGCAGGAGCAAAATACCAAAATAAATTCACAACTAGAAATTATACAAAAACAACAATTAGAAATCCAAAAGATAAACAATAAGATTTCAGAAATGGATGATGTCATAGAAGGGCTGAGAAGAAGATTTGAAACCGTGGAAGACAGGATCAGTGGAACTGAAGACAAACACTTGGATACAACTCTGTTTCAGGAAAAC
>NW_004444009.1:8321437-8324234 GCF_000243295.1 Trichechus manatus latirostris | reverse complement strand
ATACAAAAACAATTAGAAATCCAAAAGATAAACAACAAGATTTCAGAAATGGACAGTGTCATAGAAGGGCTGAGAAGCAGGTTTGAAACGATGGAAGACAGGATCAGTGAAATTGAAGACAAACACTTGGTTACAACTCTGAGGAAAAATCAGAAAAAAGAACGAAGAAAGATGAAGAAACACTGAGAATTATGTACGATACAATCAAAAGCAAAAATCTGCAAGTGATCAGAGTTCCAGAACAGAGAGAGAAGACAGAAAACACAGACAGGATCATTGAAAAATTGATGACAGAAAACTTTCCTAACATCATGAAAGATGAAAAGCTGACCATCCAAGAAGCTCAACAAACCCTATATAGGATAGACTCCAAAAGAAAACAACTAAGGCATAGCATAATCATACTTGCTAAAACAAAAGGCGAAGAAAGAATTCTGAGAGCAGCTCTAGACAAATGAAAAGTCACAACAGAGGGGAGAGAATAAGACCAAGCTCTGATTACTCAGCTGAAAACATGAAGGCAAGAAGGCAATGGGATGACATATATAAAACCTTGAAACAAAAAACTGCCAACCAAGAATAATATATCCTGCCAACTCTCATTCAGATATGATGGTGAAATTAGGACATTTCCAGATAAACATAAATTAAGGGACTATGTAAAAACCAAACCAAACTTACAAGAATTATTAAAGGTAATCCTTTGGTTTCAGAACACATATCAGACGACAGCCAGAATCTAGGACACAAGACTGCACCAGCCAGATAGCAACCTAGGAAATGAACTCACAAAGACTATTAAAAAACAAAAGATTTACAACAGGGAACCAAAGAGGTTAATCTGCAAATGACAACAACGTCAGAACAATAAAAGAAGGAATAAATGGTGTAGGTATAGAACTTTCTTTTGGAGAGGAAGGCAAGGTGATATCAAGTAATAATAGACTGGTTCAAACTTAGGAAGATAAGAGTAAATTTCAAGGAAACCACAAAGAAAGTTAACAAACATACTCATCAAAATAAAGAACAAAAACATAAAGTCTCAGTAAAAACCAAACCTACAAAAACAAAAGAAATTTTAAAAAAATCCACAAACAAAAGGAATTCAGCACAGGATGGTAAGAGGAACAAAGAAATCATCAGCACCACAGAAAAAAAGCACTACAAAATGATGACAATAAACTCCCAGCAATCAATAATTACACTGAATGTAAATGGCCTAAATGCACCCGTAAAGAGATGGAGAGTGACAGAATGGATTAAAAAAACAGAATCCATCAATATGCTGTCTACAAGAGACATACCTTAGAAACAAAGACGTAAATTTATTAAAAATCAAAGGATGGAAAAATATATATCAAGCAAACAGCCACCAAAAAAGAGCAGGAGTGGCAACACTAATCTCAGATAAAATAGACGTTAAAACAAAATCCACCATAAAAGACAAAGAATGGCACTACATCATGATTAAAAGGATGATCCAGCATGAAGACATAACTATAATAAACATCTACGCACCCAATGACAAGGCTCCAAAAATACATAAAACAAACTCTAATGGTACTGAAAAGAGAAATGGACAGCGCCACTGTAGGAGACCTCAATACAGCACTCTCAGTAAAGGACAGGACATCTAGAAAGAAACTCAACAAAGATACAGAAGATTAAAGGCCACAATCAGCCAGCTTGACCCCAATAGACATATATAGAACACTCCACCCAACAGCTGCAAAATACACATTCTTTTCCAACACACATAGAATGTTCTCCAGAATAGACCACATTTTAGGCCGCAAAGCAACCCTCAACAAAGTCCAAAACAATGAGATCGTACAAAGTATCTTCTCTGATTGCAACACCATCAGAGTAGAAATTAACAACAGGAAGAGCAAGGAAAATTAATTTATTACATGGAAACTAAACAATACCCTGCTTAAGAACCACTGGTTAACAGAGGGAATCAAAGATGGAATCAAAAAATTCCTACAATCAAATTAGAATTAAAATACATCATATCAAAACCTTTGGGACAGAACAAAGGCCTTGATCAGAGGCCAATTTATAGCAATAGATGCACATATCAAAAAAGAAGAAAGAGAGAGAATCAAAACATTAGCTACACAACTCGAACAAATAGGACAACAACAAAAGAAGCCAGTTGATAGGTAGACTCAACATTGTGAAAATGACAATTCTACCCAAAGCAGTTTACAAATACAATGCCATCCCTATCCAAATACCAACAACATTCTTTAAAGAGATGGAAAAACTAATATTTAACTTTATATGGAAAGGGAAGAAGCCCTGGATAAGTAAAGCACTATTGAAGAAGAAATAAATTAGGAGGACTCACACCACCTGACCTCAGAACCTACTATACAGCTATGGTAGTCAAAACAGCCTGGTACTGGTACAACGACAGACACATTGACCAATGGAACACAATTAAGAACCCAGATGTAAGTCCATCCACCTACGGTCAACTGATCTTCGATGAGAGCCCAAAGTCCTTCAAATGGGGAACATAGAGTCTTTTTAACAAACGGTGCTGGCAAAACTGGATATTCTTCTGCAAAAAAATGAAGCAGGACCCATACCTCACACCATATACAAAAACTAATTCAAAATGGATCAAAGATCTAAATATAAAGCCAAAAACTATAAAGTTCATAGAAGAAAAAATAAGATCAACACTAGAGGCCCTAATACACAGTATTAACAGGATACAAACCATAATCAGCAACACACATACTCCAGAAGACAAGCTAGATAACTGGGATCTTCTAAAAATTAAACA
>NW_004444009.1:8319335-8320727 GCF_000243295.1 Trichechus manatus latirostris | reverse complement strand
ACCTCTACTGTAAAAACTCATGAAAAAGTTTACACACAAAAAGAAACTATCTTTGTTGGTTACAAGGGATGGGATGGGTGGGGGGAATACTAAACAGACAACAGATAAGTGATAACTTTGGTGAAGGGTAAGACAGTACACAATACTGGGGAAGCCAGCACAACTTGTACAAGGAAAGGTCACACAAGCTCCACAGACATATCCAAAACCCCTGAGGGACTGAATTGCTGGGCTATGGGCTGTGGGGACCGTGGTCTCAGGGAACATCTAGCTCAACTGGTATAACAGAGTTTATAAAGACAATGTTCTATATTCTACCTTGGTGAGTAGCATCTGGGGTCTTAAAAGCCTGTGAGCAGCCATCTAAGGTACTCCACTGATGTCGCCCCTTAGGGAGCAAGGGAGAATGAAGAGAACAGGATACAGGGAAAAGATTAATCCAAAGGACTAATGGACCACAGCTACCAAGGCCTCCACCTAACTGAGTCCAGTACAACTAGACTGTGCCTGGTGACCACCACTGACTGCTCTGACAGGGATCACAACAGAGGGTCCTGGACAGAGCTGGAGAAAAATGTAGAACAAAATTCTAACACACACAAAAAAGACCAGACTTACTGGCCCGACAGAGACTGGAGAAACCCTGAGAGTATGGCCCCTGGACACCCTTTTAGCTCAGTGGTGAAGTCACTCCCAAGGTTCACCGTTCAGCCGGGGATTGGACAGCCCCATAAAACAAAACGGGACTAATGAGGCACAGCAGTCCAGGGACGGGGACTGGAAAGCAGGAGGGGACAGGAAAGCTGGTGATAGGGAGCCCAAGGTTGAAAAGGGACAGTGTTGACATGTCATGGGGTTGTTAACCATTGTCATAGGGCAATAGTGTGCTGACTGTTTAATGAGAAACTATTTTGGTCTGTAAACATTCATCTAAAGTACAAAAAAAAAAAGAATTATCTATGTGAAATCAAACTGACAACAACAACTCAAAAGGTTTGATGGGAAACCTAGGGGACAGTGAATTGAAGACAATGGTGATGGAATAATTTGGAAAAGGATAGTGGGAATAGAAGCACAACTGGAAGAATGTAATCGATGTCACTGAACTGTACATGTAGTAATTTTTGAAATGATGTATCTTTGGCTATGTATATTTTCACCCAAAAAAAAAAAAAATAAGGTCCTCCAACTTTGAGAAGGCGAGTGTTGACATGTCGTGGGGTTGTTAACCAATGTCATAAAACAATATGTGTACTGACTGTTTAATGAGAAACTATTTGTTCTGTAAACTTCACCTAAAGTACAATAAAAAAAAAAATTTAAAAAGAAAAACCCCACAATGAGATACCATCTCACTCTGGCATTACTGGCACGAATCAAAAACACTGGAAA
>NW_004444009.1:8316815-8318142 GCF_000243295.1 Trichechus manatus latirostris | reverse complement strand
GGACAAGGACTAGAAGGCAGGAGGGGACAGGAAAGCTGGTAATAGGGAACCCAAGGCTGAGAAGAGACAGTGTTGACATGTCATGGGGTTGTTAACCATTGTCATAGGACAATATGTGTACTGTTTAATGAGAAACTATTTGTTCTGTAAACCTTCATCTAAAGTACAATAAAAAAGAAAAATGAGAAAGCCACCCTCACCTTTCAGGAAAACACCCTAACTTGTCATCATTTGAGGTATCTATTTCATTGGTTTCTTAGTCTTAAAATTGCAATGAAAGGGAAAGAATTGGGCATTTATTTTGCCTTTCTCTAAGAGCTGCATTTCAGGATATGGCAGTGTTGTAGACTGAATTATGTCCCCCCCAAAAACGCATGTCGATTCTTGACTAGGCCATGATTCCCAGTATTCTGTGATTGTTCACCGTTTTGTCATCTGATGTGATTTTCCTATGTGTTATAAATCCTACCTCTATGATGTTAATGAGGCAGGACTCAATCTACAAGATTAGGTTGTGTCTTAAGTCAATCTCTTTTGAGATATAAAAGAGAGAAGTGAGCAGAGAGACATGCATTGGGACCTCATAGCACCAAGAAACAAGAGCCAGGAGAATAGCATGTTCTTTAGACCCAGGGTCCCCACGCTGAGAAGTTCCTTGACTGGGAAGATTGACGACAAGGACCTTCCTCCAGAGCCTACAGAGAGAGAAAGGCTTCACCTGGAGGTGGTACCCTGAATTTGGTCTTCTAGCCTACTAGACTGTGAGACAATAAATTTCTGTTCATTAAAGTCATCCACTTGTGGTATCTAGCAGGACTAGATAACTAAGACAGGCAGATTGTATTTTTCTAAGATGGGCACAGTGTCTCCCATCCCACATAGTCTTCTACAATGTGACCTCTCTATCTTCTCATCAAGAGGTGGTGTCTAATGTTCTCGGGGAACATCTAGCTCAATTGGCATAACATAGTTTATAAAGACAATGTTCTATATTCTACTTTGGTGAGTAGCGTCTGGGGTCTTAAAAGCCTGTGAGTGGCCATCTAAGATACTCCATTGGTCTCACCCCTTCAGGAGCAAGGAAGAATGAAGAAAACCAAAGATATGAGGGAAAGATTAGTCCAAAAGACTAATGGACCACAACTACCACAGCCTCCACCAGACTGAGTCCAGTACAACTAGATGGTGCCAGGCTACCACCACAGACAGGGATCACAATAGAGGGTCCTGGGAAGAGCTGGAGAAAAATGTAGAACAAAATTCTAACTCACAAAAAAAGACCAGACTTACTGGCCTGACAGAGACTGGAGAAACCCTGAAAGTATGG
>NW_004444009.1:8310970-8316101 GCF_000243295.1 Trichechus manatus latirostris | reverse complement strand
CATAGGGTTTCCAAGGAGCACCTGGTGGATTCAAACAGCCAACCTTTTAGTTAGTAGCCATAGCTCTTAACCACTACGCCACCAGGGTTTCTGTCTTAATTTTAATGTTCTACTATGACTTACTTAAGTCCTTCAGTTGTGCTTATTATCAGTGTTTGGTTAATCACTCTGTAAAATAGTAAATAAACCTATTTTCTTTGGATTTCGCATATCATGAAGCTATGCACAGTGAAAGTGCTCCAAAAAATAAATGCTGAAGTTTACATAAGTTAAAAAAAAAAGAGGTGAGGTCTACGTCCACTCCTGTGATCATTAAGGTTGTATATCAACTTGTAACTGGGCCATGATTCTCAGTGATTTGGCAATTATGTTATGGTGAAGTTTGGCAGTTATATAATGATATAATCATCCTCCATAATGTGATCTGATGTGATTAGCCAATCAGTTGTAAGGGGAGTTTCCTCGGGGGTGTGACCTGCATCCAATATATACATGAACTTTCTAGCAAAGCTTGTTCACTTGCTCTGGATCCTGTGTTCAACTCATCATCAACTGACTTCTGGTTCTTGGGATTCATCATCCTCTGCAGCCTGTGAACCAGAGGCCTGTCATCTCGCCTGCTGATTTTGAATTTGTCAGCCCCTGCATCTATGTGAGTCAGGAGAAGCCTCCAGCCTGACACCTGACCCATGGACTTGGGACTTGCCAGCCTTAACAACCTCGTGAGCCATTTCCTTAAGATAAATCTCTCTATATATAGACATATATATGTATATATATATATGGAAACCCTAGTGGCATAGTGGTTAAGAGCTATGGCTGCTAACCAAAATGTTGGCAGTTCGAATCCACCAGGCAGGCACTCCTTGGAAACTGTATGGGGCGGTTCTACTCTGTCCTATAGGGTCACTATGAGTCGGAATCAACTTGACTGCAATGAGTTTATGTATATATAAATGGGTTTATGTGTGTAGAGATATATATATATAGAGAGAGAGAGTTTATGTAGATATAAATGGGTTTATGTGTGTGTATATATATACATATAGAGAGACAGAGAGAGAGAGAGAGAAAGGGATGCACTTCACTGGTTTTGCTTCTCAGAAGAAGCATAAGACACCCAGCCTAAGATACCTCCCCTTGGATCTGGGCAGGCTTGTGACTGCTTTGACTAACAGACTGGCGAAAGTGATGCTTTTGAGGATAAGCCATAAAAGGTAATTCAGCTACTGCCATGTCTGCTGGGACATTCACTCTGGAGCTGTGAGCCTCTAAGTAAAAACTTCAGTTCCTCTGAGGCCACTATAATGTGAGGAAGCCCAAGCCACATGGATAGGCCACATGTAGAAGCTCTGGTAAACCCAGATGAGCTCAATGTTCAAGTCATTGGAGCCCAGGAGAGTCTTAGTGAGGAAGTCTCCAGATCGTTCAAGCACCAGTCGCTGAGTCAAGCCTGGCTTTTGAGTCTTTCCAGTTGAGGTCCAGACATCACAGTACAGAGACAAGTCATCCACACTGTGCCCTGTCTGAATCCTTACCCACAGAATTCACGAGCATAATAAAATTCTTGTTTTATACCACTAACCCTGGGGTAGTTTGTTATACAGTAATATTAATGGGAACACAGGGTCACCAAATAGCTCTAGTTATTAAGGAAAAACCTCTTTACCTAAGAATTCCCATTAATAAATACAGAAGGAAAGAGAAACTCAATAGAATTGTGGCTAATAAATATAGAAGAAATGATAAAAATAGAAATTAACATTCTGCAACCCCTAGTGAGATATTTGATTTAGGTGCTGTTCAGCAATGGATGCTAAAATCATTAAGGAAAATGACTGATGGGTAACTGGACATTTGCAGGAGCCAAAACATCATTCCACACATTACTTGTTGGTCTAAACAGAACAAATACAACTTTAAAATGAATGGATCAGGCTGTCACCACTAAAATTCACTGATCAATTAATCACATCATCACTTTTGGTGGAATAATTTTATACTATGTGTCTTAGTCATCTAGTGCTGCTATAACAGAAATACCACAAGTGGATGGCTTTAACAAAGAGAAGTTTATCTCACAGTCCAGTAGGCTACAAGTCCAAATTCAGGGCATCAGCTCCAGGGGAATGCTTTCTCTGCTGGCTCTGGAGGAAGGTCCATGTCATCAGTCTTCCCTTGGTCTGGGAGCTTCTCTGTGCAGGAACTTCAGGTCCAAAGAATGCGCTTTGCTCCCACCACTGCTTTCTTGGTGATATGAGGTTCCCACGTGCCTCTGCTCACTTCTCTCTTTTGTATCTCAAAAGAGATTGGCCTAAGACAGTACACAATCTTGTATACCTCATCAGTATAACTGCCGCTAATCCATCTTATTAGATCATAGTGATTGAATTTACAACACATAAAGAAATCACATCAGATTACAAACTAGTACACACTCATACAATACTGGGAATCATTACCCAGCCAAGTTGACAGATATTTTGGGGGAACACAACTCAATCCATGACACTACGTAAATTCTGATGAAATATAAAACACAGTCCCCTATAAAGTATTTTTACCAATAATGTGATTAAGATCCAACTTTCAATTCAAATGCAAGAATTAGAGAGATATGTTTAATGACATTTCCAGGAAGCAATTCAGAAGGTGGAAAATTCTCATTGGAAACTTACCCAGGTTCCTCAACAAGTCAATGGAATAGAAACAATTGGGGATGAAAGGGGGATTTTAGGTTAAAAGGGACTCAAGAGCCATAACATCAAAATGTAATGCATGGACCTTGTTTGGATTTAGGTTTGAACAAACAAACTGTAAAAAGACATTTTAGGAACTATTGGGAACTTTGAATACCAACCAGGCATTAGATAATATTAAGGAATATATGTTAATTTGTTAGGAGTGATATTGGTTTTGTAATTATTTAAGAAATGTCCTTATTATTTAGAGATGCAAATCGAAGTATCTAGTTGTCAAATGACATGATACCTGTAATTTATTTTGAAACACCTTAGCAAAAATAAATGCTATTGTTGTTGATAGGTGCAGTCAAGTCAGTTTTCCAGTCTTAGCAACCCCATGTGACAGAGGAGACCTGCCTCATAGGGTTTTCTTGGCTGTAATCATTATGGAAGCAGATTGCCAGGTCTTTCTCCCCCCAAAAGCTAATGGCTCGATTAGAACCGCCAACCTTTATTTTAGAAGCTGAGCCCTTAACAATTGCACCACTGGGGCTAAATCTAAGTAATTAGTTTTGGGGGGATTCATCATTATTCTCTCTCCTTTTCTATATGTTTAATATTTTTTATAAAGTCAAAAAATAGTGAATTGTGTAGTTATAATTTGCCATGACTTCTCTACCATGTTAAAAAGCAAAGATGTTCACCTTGAAGACTAAAGTGTGCCTGATCCAAGTCACAGGATTTTCAATCACCTTATATGCATGCAAAAGCTGGACAATGAATAAAAAAGACTGAAGAATCATTGCCTTTGAATTATGGTGTTGGCAAAGAATATTGAATATACCATGGACTGCCAAAAGAACGAATAACTCTGTCTTGGAAGAAATACAGCCAGAATGCTCCTTAGAAACAAGGATGGTGAGACTACATCTCACATGCTTTGGGCATATTATCAGGAGGGATCAGACCCTGGAGAAGGACATTATGCTTGGTAAAGTACAGGGTCAGTGAAAAAGAGGAAGATCCTCAACAAGATGGATTGATACAGTGGCTGCAACAATGGGTTCAAGCATAACAACGATTGTGAGGATGGCGCAGGACCGGGCAGTGTTTCATTCTGTTGTACATAGGGTCGCTATGAGTCAGAACCGACTCAACCGCACCTAACAACAGCAACAAATTTGCTGTGAAGGGAGTAAGAAGTATCAGAAGGAATAGCATGGGCAAAACACAGGATTATAGAAAAGCATGGCATGTTAGAACGTAAAGCAGCTCAGAGCAGTCAGGGCATAAGGTGTGAGAGCAGTTTAAAGGGAGAAGTAGATTTGAAGCAAAAGGAGGAGGAATCTTCTCTGCAGGGTTGGTTCAACTGATACCCACCTATTGACGAGTTGGCATTCATGCCATAACAGTTGTTCAAAAATTTAAGTAACATCCCTGGCTCCTCTTGAGGGCAGTGGTGATTAGTGGTAGAATTCCCACCTTCCATGCGGGAAACCGAGGTTCGATTCCTGGCCAATGCACTTCAAGAGCAGCCTCCACCCATCTGTCGGTGGAAGTATTTGTGAAGCTATGATGCTGAATAGGTTTCAGCCTTGCTTCCAGACTAAGACAGACTAGAAAGAAAGGCTTGGCAGTCTACTTCCAAAAACCAGCCAACGAAAACCCTATGGGTCATAACAGTCAGATCCAGTTGTGCATGGGGTTACCATGAGTAGGGGGTGAATGGAAAGCAGCTAACAACAACAACAACCTGCTTCCTCTTATATTATTATAAAAGGTGGGACGGGCAGGCAGGAGTTGATTTTATATAGGGAATGGTGACATAATTAAATTTGTTTTTAAGAAATGTAACTCTGAAACAGTGATGAAAATGAATTAGAAATAGGTGGGTTGGTGGCCTGGAGACCACACAGTAAGTTTCAGTAGTTTGTGCATCCCCCTCTAGTTATGTGGGTTCTTTTGGCTTCATTGGGTTGTGTTTTAGTCTCCCCTGCCACACATAAGCTGCGAAAGGGAAAGGATCATCTTTTATCTCCAGCACCTATATTATTACTTGCTACAGAATAGGGACTCAATTGTTGCTTATTGAATAAATCAATAAAGGAGAGATTATGATGAAATTATGAAACCCTGAACTACAATAATGGTGGTGCACACGCCATCCCTCCACAGCAAAGATCTGAAAAACTAAGCCGAACAGAGAATACAACAATCCTGAAACCCTAAAACATCAAACGAAGAGATAACTCAGCCAATCACCAAATGGAGTGAGAAAACTGACAGAACGGAGAGCGAGGAGAGATTCATGCAGAGGTCCCCTATCAGCTAACACAGCATGGATCCACTATCTTGGACTCCTATCAGAGACCAGCAAACAGGGGTACAAGAAAGCAGCCTCATGGAGCATCCAGCAGGAGACAAAACAACCGGTAATTTGCGGTGTG
>NW_004444009.1:8262191-8302900 GCF_000243295.1 Trichechus manatus latirostris | reverse complement strand
ATATGTTGTGGGGTTGTTAACCAATGTCATAAAACAACATGTGTACTACTGTTTCATGACAAACTATTTGTTCTGTAAGCCTTCACCTGAAGTACAATAAAATATAAAAAAAAAGAAAAAAAAATAATGGTGGTGCAGATGGGAGAAGAGGCCAGGTGTGGAAGATATTTCTAAGGCAGAAGCAACAGGACCTGCTGGTCAATCTAGACGTGAGAACCGAGAGTAATAAAGCACCAATACTGTTTCCTAGGTCTCTAAGTTAGGCAGCGGAGTGAATGGTGGAAGCATTCATAGAGATTGTCCACAGAGGAGACAGAATATGCTTGAAGGTCAGCTGATAAATTCTTTATAAAGTGAGTAGATGCAAAACTGGCCTTCACCAGGGTGGATAGTCACTTGAAGAGTGTGAGTTGAAAGGCAGCAGGAAGGCCTCCTGCAGCAGAAGCTACAAGTTGTCACCCCGATATCTGTTCTTCATTTCCTTTTTGGTAACAAAAGTGTTGCCTGGACATACAGCTACCCAGCTAGACTCCGTTTCCCAGACTCTGTTGCTACTAGGTATGGCCCTTTGTCAAGGCTCTAGAAAATAGGATGTGAGAAAAGGCAAATTGTGCAACTTCCAAGTTTGGGTACTGAAAAGCATAGTCTAGCCTGTCCTTCCTCTTTCCTCTCCCTGCTGGCCATAATATGGATGTGGTGGCTGGAGCTAGCAGGCTTCCTGGACCACAAGGTGGAAAGCCACATTTTGAGGATGGCAGAGCAATAAGGTAGAAAGATCCTGAGCTACTTCTAAAAGGTCACAGTCATTGACAACCCTATGCACAGTTTTACTCTGAAACACATTGCATCACCATGAGTCTGAACTGACTTCCCAGTAACTGGTGGTGTGTGGTGGTGAAGGCCCTAAAGCTGTGAACTAGCATATTAGCCGTACTTCATGTGCTCGAACTTTAAGTGAGAAAGAAGTAAATTCCTACCTGATTAAGTCACTAAGATCTTGGCCTTTGTTGTAATAACCAAACCAGTATTCTAACTAATATACCTCCCTAGGCAAAAGTACTTTCTCCACACTAGTGATGCTCCCTGAAACTCCACAACTGCAAATTGATTCCTTTGCATTAAACGTAGTCTTCTCCTTCATTCTGAGGAAGACAAATATGGTCAATTACCAACTCACATTAAGAGGTTTAACTAACTTACTTTCCTCAATGAACTAGAACCCAGAGACTGAACCTAAAGAGGTCTCATAAGTAATCAACACTTTCTTTAGACAATGAGAGCTAGGATAAAAAGGCAGATGTCCCTAAACGTAGTAATCCAGTTATAAATAAGTAAAACTTAATTGAAGAACCTATAATTTTTAAGACAAAATGCCAGTTTCTCTGAGATAAATTATCAAACAGACGATTTGATTCAGATTTGGAAGAAGGCTAAGGAGTAAACACGTGGTGAAGGGGAGAGGTGGGAAGGCCAGTAAAAGAGAGAGGCTGGAGGTGCCCGAAGACACCCTTCTTCTCTACTCTAGCCCTTCTCAGGGTCTCTCCAGGTAGGGAAAGAAGGTGCAGTGGGACTTCAAGAAAGAAGAGCTCACTGTTGATTAGATCAGTCTGTTGTTGTTGTTGTTGTCAGGTGTCTTCGAGTCAGTTCCAACTCATAGTGACCCTATGCCCAACAGAACGAAACACTACCTGGTCCTGTGTCATCCTCACAACTGTTGCTATGCTTGAACCCATTGTTCATTGCAGCCACTGTGTCAATCCATCGTATTCTGAGTGCCTTCCAACCTGGGGGGCTCATCTTCTGGCAGTATATCAGACAATGTTCCACTGCTATTCATAAGGTTTTCACTGGCTAATTCTTTTCAGAAGTAGACCACTGGGTCCTTCTTCCTAGTCTGTCTTAGTCTGGAAGCTCAGCTGAAATCTGTCCACCGTGGGTGACCCTGCTGGTATTTGAATACCGGTGGCATAGTTCCCAGCATCACAGCAACACACAAGCCCCTACAGTACAACAAACTGACAGACACGTGGGGGTAGATCAGCCTAGGTAGACTTTATGCAAAGAGACAGGCAAGTCTGCTCCAACCTGGCATTTGGGGGTAATGGAAGCAATAGATGTCATAGTATAATTTTTAAGCTGGCAAGGAAGCCAAAAATTCTCTTTCTTACTCTCTCTCTTTTCTTAAGCTATATTTAGGTGCCAGTTATACACAGAAAAGCCAAACTCAGTTTGTTATTGTCAGGCTATAGATTACTTGTGATCTTGCAAAGGGCAATTCCTCTGCAATTTTGGAACTTGTCACCAGGATTAATGGGCCTGGAGCAAAATGTCTGGAGCAATGTTTGGTCCTTCAAAGACCCTGAAGTCCAGATCCAGCATGATTGGGCATCCTCCAGAGCTTCTCAGTCACTTTCCCATGATTCCATATCGCTTGGCCAGCTGCCAGCCCTGATGCTCCCTCCTCCTTCCCCAACTCTTCAGAAAAGTTCAGAAAGTGCAGGTTACTCCCACGGATCACCTGGCAGATCCCCAATTTCCCTATAGAATTTCCGAACCTGAAACCAGGGGTTGGAACATTCCATGGAATAGCTTACAAGCCTTTTCTTTGTGATCCGAGCAGCCACTGGTAAAGTCAGAGGCCCCATACAGAGATGACTACCTCTCCTGGGTAAGTGGTAGGACCCTCTCTCCTTACACCACTCACTTACTGGGGGCCTTGAACTGGCCTTGGTGCAGCTGATGTCATAGAGACCAAAATAGTCATCCAGAGGAAATGTCTAGGCTCCCTCAGAACCATGCAGATATCGTTGGAGCTGTGTAACCATTGTTTATCTCCCCAAATGGAAGACAAGAACGGAGAATCATACTTATTATAATCTGCTATGCCATGTATCACACTGGACTTCTAGTTTCTGAAGAGATATTTTATTCAACATTGTCCCCTACCTCCTTTCCTGCCTGAAGAGCTAATAATGCCCCTCCCTTTTTAGTGCTTTTTCAGTGATTCTCAATCTTTAGGGCATTTTTGAACTATGTGCGGAATTTTTCAAAAATATACTTGTCCGTGGTCCACACATAGATGCTGATTCCATACATATGAGATGGTCACCCTGTTGTGAACAAGTGTTGTTTTTAATCTAATACTCATCACTGGTTCAGGTAGAATCATCTCATTTTCCATTGGGGAACAATGCTCCATCCCCACATGCTCCTTTGAGGGGGTGTTAGTCAAGGTCCCTACACTCCTCTGACCAAGGCATGGGCATGGGACCAAGCAAGGCCAACCAGATCCTCCCAGGGTCAGAATCCTGGATGGAGAGAGAAAAAAATGAAAATTAGATGTAGCTGACTCCTCTGATGAGGGCCCCTGAAGTGACTGTCTGTTAAGGCCACCACCTAGACCCGAGAGTCACCCTGTGTCTCATCCTTCCCAAGGCCCGGCTCTTCTGCTTTCCTTCAATTCTCTGAGTACCCTATGTCTTCCCAATAAATTTCTTATTTGCTTATGTTAGTCAAGGTAAATTTCTTGTTTGCAACCAAGTCACACTGACTGCCAAACCTGGACATCCATGATTTTTAACAGCTCCATCGTGCACCATAAACTCCTTCAGGATAGGTCCCAAGTAGGGTATGCCTCTATTTCCCCTACTATGGTACCTTTTGTACTTCTATATTACATACAGAAATTTTCCTATATTTGTTGAATGAATGAACGACTGAATAATGGTAACTAGTTACTATACAGGGTGAATCAGTGAGTGACCAATCACTGATGAGTTCATACTGAAGTGGGGCAAGCAGGAAGTTTTGACATGGTCTTAAATAAACATGTAGTCACAAAGGCATCTCTTCCTCTAGAGAATCACTAATTGATGACTTCTCTATTCCTGAAAGCTCTTCTTTCTGCTCCCTGATTCAACACCCAGCCTGAGCTAGCCTTTCCCAGACATCCTCCTTTCCTCCCTGTTCCAGGTCTAACTGTTGAGGGGAGGCAGATAGAGTGAATTTTTTTCCATAAGCTTAGAGAACAGCACATTTTTTTGCCCAAATTTAGATGAGCCATGGCAATAGGCTGGATAGAATGAAACTAATACTCAACTTACAAGTCTCCGAGTTTTCCAACTTATGGAAATGCTGCTAGCTCTTATAAATTAATAACTTGTAATATACTGAATAAATATTTGTGGTTGTCTCCTGTCACTTGAGTGAACCTGAAGAGAATCCAGTTCATGATGCCTGGCTTAGCTCTAGTTCTAGATAATTTCACCATCTATGTATCTTTCCATCCATTCACAAAGTATTGTTGAGCACCATCTTCATCCCAGGCACTGGACTCACTGCTGAATTAATAAGACCAGAGTCCTAGTCCTTAAGGGACGCTTAGTCTAGTGGTGGACATCAACAGGTGATTTCAACATGACATGACAAAGGCTAAAATTGAGATGAGCACAGGCTACTTGGGAGTGGAGAGGACAGATATGAACCCAGCCACATGAAATCAACTGGGGCTGCCTAGGGA
Source organism: Trichechus manatus latirostris (assembly GCF_000243295.1). Classification (NCBI taxonomy): domain Eukaryota; kingdom Metazoa; phylum Chordata; class Mammalia; order Sirenia; family Trichechidae; genus Trichechus; species Trichechus manatus. Next base: position 8,298,381 of record NW_004444009.1, on the reverse strand, counting down.
GGGTGCTTTTAACAAGGTAGGCCAGAACTTTCCTCGTGCAGAACAGCCCCTGGACTTTTACTCAAAACAACTCCATGAAAAGCCTCTTGTCCCAAATATCCCCTATCCAAAACCCTTAGCTGCGCTGTTGTTGGTACCAGATTGTAGGTGACCATAGGACAGGTTAGACCTGTTATGATGGGATAAGACTGGGATATCAGGCAGTCAGTTTTTATTTTAGCCAACATTTATTGAGCACTTACCATGAACTTGAGAGTATACTTAGAAATTCACATAAGTATCTCATTAAGTCCTAACCTCAGACTCATTTCAAAGTATAGGTATTCTGACCACTGTTTTCTATATGAGTAAACTGAGGCTTAAAGGGTTCAGGAGGTTGCCTAAGATGTCACTGGAGTGGAGCCGGCATTCAAACCGAGTTCTCTGTGACTCTACAGCACGTGTAATCACTACACACCTGCTTCCCTGGTTCAGGCCTGTGGCATACACTTGACTGATTAAGATTTCACCCCAAGGGAGACTTCTCAAATCCATTATAGAAACAAGTAAAATTAGAGAGAGTTTTGTTGTAAATCTCTACCTGCCCCAGGTCAATTCTTTAAAGTTGCAAAAATACCTGAAGTTCAATAACGATTCTCATAACTATTGTTGACAGAAAATAGTAAAGACAATTTCCAATGGGAAGGTGGAGTCCCTGCTGACAATTGTACATGCCAGGCCCAGCACCAAGACCCCCTCCTTCTAGAAGCCTTCCTGGAACCCCTTCGTGAGGGTAAATCTCTCCCATTCACTCAGCCTGACCTGTGCCTGTCTTTCCTGGGACAAGTCGTGTAAGCTGTGGAGACTAGGTCAAGTTTTTCTTCCTCCCCTTAAGGCAGCTAACCAAAATGTCAGCAGTTCAAATTCATCAGCCACTCCTTGGAAGCCCTATGGGGCAGTTCTACTCTGTTGTATAGGGTCACTATGAGTCAGAATCAACTTGACAGCAATGGGTTTTGCAGCTAGTTTGTTGCTTTGTACACAGTAAATCCCCAAGAAATGCTGATTAAGCGTAATATTTACCCCTGAAACTATTGCCCCGAGATAATCTTTAAACCTTAAACCAAAAATGTCCCCTGAAGTCTTCTTAAAACCAAACAATAATTTAGCTTAACTAGTAAGAATGTCTGCCTTGAGCATTATGCTCTTTTAAGGTCTATCTGTGTGGGATCAAACGGACAACAGCAACTTGACAGATAGGAAGTTTAGGGGGCAGTGAGTTTATGTTAATGGGAGAGGAACAACTCAGAAAAGGAGAGTGAGAATGGTTGCACAACTCAAAGAATGTAATCAATGTCATTGAATTGTACACGTAGAAACTGTTGAATTGGCATATGTTCTGCTGTGTATATTCTCAACAACAACAACAAAAATAAAATAAATTATATAAAAAAAGAGTAATTTGCATTGAAGAGTTAGGTAATAATAGGCCCATTTTCAACACAAATAATTGCATTTCTCACCATTCTGCGCTTTGAACAGTTGCCTAAAATATGAACTAAAAAGTTGTCCTCTTCCTTCTCCCCAACGATCCTCTATGTTTTTCATAAAACACTTTGCAACATGCTTCTATATACATTTTTCTGAGAAAGATGAGCCGCACTCAGAAAGACTTTTATCTATGATTTGAGACATACATTATGATCAGGCACAAGCTATGCTATTTTGAAATTGGAAAATGAAGTTGTGGTGTCACACACACATACACACACACATACACACACACACACATGCCCTCTTGATTTCAAAGGGTTTGTTTATTTCCGGAGTTTCACAAAGATGCCAGTCTGTAAAATAACCTGAAAAATCACTTACGGCAAATTCTTACCAGACTTGGATTTCAAGCCTCCTTCAAAAGTCAGTTAGAAAGTCTGTGGTATGTAATTAAATCAAAGTCGTTTGTTATTGTTGCCCCGCAGTCTCTCTTCAAAGCTTTGAACCTCAGTGCATTAGCCTCTACAGCCAAGCTGTTTCACCAGCCACTCCGCATTTGTTTACTGCTGCTGCCCCTAGGAGCTCCCTGTGGGGGCCTCCCAAGCTGCCTCTAAGCCTCTTCTCTCACCTCCATTGTTCTAAATGTGTCCAGATGGCTCCAGCTTGCATTCTGGGTTCCAGAGCCCCAGTAGAGAAACTCTGGGACATTTAGGGGTAGAGTTGTGGTTTGCTCACTGGGAAACACAATGTAGGATCTTTGGAATTTTGCTGTGATCTTTTTTTTTTGGAAATCACGGGCCATTGGTTGGAATAAGTTCTGGGAGAGAAATGTTAAGCCATGCTGGTAACTCTACCACACAGAACTACAAGTTCCTCCAGGATAAGAACTACTTCTGCCTTGTCGTTGTATCTACAGTGTCTAGACATAGTGTTGAGACATAACAGGTACCCCACAATGTTTGTAAAATGACTTAATGGCTGAAAAGAGATTATTTTAATAAGCTAACAATGTTACCACTGGTACAGACCATGCTGACTAACCAGTTTAATTTCTTTTCCCCACCAAACTGACCAACCAGACAAATTGGCTGTCCAGGTATCCAACACAAACTTTGAGCTTTATTCTTCAGGGTTGACATTTCTTCCATCTTCTGCAGCACACACAGGAAGCCCAATGACAAATTTCTGATGACACGTGTAAAAAGAGAATTAGTTTTCTCTTTAACACTATCCAATAGAACTTTCTGTGAGGATTAAAATGTTCTATTTAAATAGCCACATGTAGATACTGTCAACCATGTTGGACAACACAGATCTAGATATTTTAGATTAACGTGTCAAATTTCCCAAGAAGGAACCTGGAAATGACTGAATGGTCCGTGGTTAATAATAAGGCCTGTTTGGGTGACATTCTGATTGAGAGAATTTCAGTTTCTCACTTTTCAAAGTCCCAATGTGCCACACCCTTTGGGCTAAGGCAGGAGTCCTAACCACCTGTGACCTGGACATAAACAACATCTGAGTTTTGTTTGTGCAGGCTGGGGAGGACCTGATGATAATGAGTCTCAGCTGTGTGCAATAACAGGGTTTCTGCACCCAGCCCCTGGCCAGTCAGGGTGAGGTTGGTAACAGGAGTAAACCTATGGCAATAGTTGTCAAACTCCAGAGTGATCCAAAAGAGATCTGGGGTGGGAGTACAGAATCTGCTTTTCTAATGAACGCTCAGGTGATTTTGATATAATTGATCTCTGGGTAGTGCAAATGGTTAATGCCCTAGGTTGCTAACCAAAAAGTTGGGAGGTTGGAATCCACTCAGAGATAACTTGGAAGAAAGGCCTGGCAATCTACTTTCAAAAGATCACAACCATTGAAAGCCCTATGATGTATTTACAATAACAGAAGAAAAAAAAAAAGAGTAGCTGCTGAAGCTGCATATGTACAGCCAAACACCTCATGTGATTTGGTACATTGGTTCTGAGGTTTAGGGTCATGGTTTTATGGCACACCCCAGTTAACTGGCCTAATAACATGTTTACTGCTTCTGTTCTACCTCCTATTTCCTTGCGTAGTGCCTGGGGTCTTAAAAGCTTGCAAGCAGCCATCCAAGATGCAACTATTGGTATCTATTCGCCTGAAGCAACAGAGGAAGGAGAGTCAGGAATAGGAAAACGAACTGGAATATGTAGCTAACTGCCTCCATGAGCAACTGCCTCCTTTGCCATGAGACCAGAAGAACTGGATAGTACGCAGCTACCATTACTGAATATTTTAATCAAAGATTCTATAAAAGAATCCTGATCAAAAGGGTGAAAATGCAGAATAGAATTTCAAATTCTCATGGGCTCCACAGTTTCTGGAGCCATGGAGGCTGGATGAACCCCTGAAACTACTGCCCTGAGATAATCTTTAAAACTTAAATGAAAAATATCCCCTGAAGTCTTCTTAAAACCAAACTATAGTTTAACTTAACTAGTAAAAAAAGTCTGCCTTGAGCATTATGCTCTTCTAGGAACTACCATATGGGATCATATTGACAACAGCAACTGAAAAGACTGGATAGGAACCTTAAGGGGCAGTAAGCTTATGTTAATGGGAGAGGAACAATTTAGAAAAGGAGGATCAGAATCATTGCACAACTCAAAGAATATAATCAATGTCACTGAATTATACATATAGAAATGGTTGAATTGGTACTTGTTTTGCTGTATATATTCTCAACAACAAAATAAGTAAAATAAAATGAAAGAAAGCCCTATGGAGCACAGTTCTACTCTGACACACATGGGGTCCTGAGTTGAAGTCAACTCGATGGCAACTGGTTGGTCCTCAGGCCACACTGAGCAGCACTGTCAATCGACGGGTCACTCCCTGATGACTCTGACTAAAAAATAACCCTCTGTAGGTCACCGTTCCCTACATCTGTCTCACCAAACCTCCACACATGTCCTACTTACGGGTCCTTCATTCCTTCTCCACCTGGCAGAATCCTCCTCAACCTTCAGAATCCTGTTCAATGCCACTTCCTGTGAGACACCTCTCCTTCCACATCACCCATTTATCACTTGGTTACAGCCTGCGAGTTGGACTGTGAGGCACTCAGGGCAGGGAGTAGATTTACTCCTCTCTGCATACCCAGTGTCAAGCTCCAATGCCTGGCCCAGCATAGGCATTTACCATCCCATAGCTGTGGTTCAAAGTTCTCCAGGTTCTCTCTTTAAAGAGGAGTGAGTACCTGCAAAGTCTCATCTTTCAGATCTTAATAGGATAGCAGGCACACAAAGCAAATGATGAGATCAAATGAGATAAATAAGAGTGGCTGAGACATGAGTGAAAGGCTTTCGATTTCTCATGCTCAGACTTTACTCCAGTTGAAATCTGACTTCAGATCATAAACAAAGGCCCTAGGCAGGGTAAGGGGTAGGAGGGCCTCCCATTCACTCTGGGCCATGCATGCACACACTCCTCTTCTCCAAAGTGTGCCAGGGCATTAAGTAGCATGTAGGGCCAGAGGCTGGGGCCAGGACAAGTGGGAGGGGGACTGAAGTTTCTGTCCTGAGGCAATAAAGGAAATGCTGCTTACTCCCAGTGCGATTTGTGGCTGATTTTTGCAACCAGCTCTGACGAGGTGGTTTCCCTTCTCTCCCTAATTAGATCTGTAGTTGGTTTTAAGATGACTTTGGTGTCATCAGGTCCCTGGGTGGCACAGTTTGCACTCAACTACTAACCAAAAGGCCTGGTGATCTGCTTCTGTAAAGATTACAGCCAAGAAAACCCTATGGATCATTCTACTCTGTAACACATGGAGTCGCCGTGTGTCGGAATTGGCTCAAAGGCAATGGGTTTGGGTTGTTTTGTTTTGGTGTCATCAAGGCCTGTGCTTCTCAAGCTATATATGGTGAAGGATCAAGTTTGGTCTCTTCTCCAATCCATTGCAGATCAATACTTTTAGAAATATGATAAAAATAAATCACTAGAAAACAGAAAATGTTAAAAACCGCTAAAGAGAAACTCGAATTTGATGTTGCTAGGAAGTTTCAGCAATGTCAAATTTCTATAAAATCATACTTATCTCACTGCAGAGGGTAATGGACATTTTGCAGAGGGTGTGGGCCACAGCCCATACTTTGAGTAGCACTGATCCAGGCCAGGGAAAAGCAGACTGCTAAAGTACCTTCCTCTTTCCCAGGGAAATTATCAACTCACTCTGAAAGATGGTGCCAATCACCCCCCAAAACAGTCCTTTCCACCAAGTCTTAAACATCACTCCACCCTCACACTTAAAACTCTGATGGGGTGCTTAGTCCCAAGACACTGAAGCCCCATTCCATGTACAAGGGACACCACTAGGGGACTGGGCCACCCACCCTTCCCCAGGGAAGCCCAGGATGGGTCAACACTTTACATGAATCACTCCTCTTCACCCCTGTAATCACGCAGAAGGACTGGTCTGTACTCTCCTCACTTTTACAGGTGAGAACCCTGAGGTTCACGAAGATAACTAATTCACTCAAGGCCACAGCCAGTGAGTGGCAAGCCTAGTACCCAGCCCCAGGTCTCTCAGCTTCCCTACTACACTTTGATGCCTCTTTGAGATGGTAGGGTTTCCATCTGAGTCAGCCATGTTGGAGATGGATAAAGGACAATGCCTTAGTGGTACAGGGAAGGCTAAGGGGGCATTCCCAGTAGGTGGGATCCCAGTAACTGGGGAGTTGGAATTGCTGTAAGAAGGAGTAGAGCTTGTCAGTAGGTAAAATCCAGGAACTAAACCTCCCACCCCACAAGAAAATCCATCCATATTTGACATCTTTGGTTTATGTCTATCCTGCTTGGTCTAGGTTGGAAATGTTCTTTCCCTAAGGGACTTTGGGGCCCACCACCATACTGTGAGACACCACAGGGTTTCACCCATTACATAAACCAGGACTCCATGGAATGGAGGCAGAATTGTGTTGCTATGACAAGAGGTAGGCTACCACGGGAATGTGACAACCCATCCCCCATCTCTACCCTTGAAATCACCCTCCAGGATCTCTCAAATTATCACATATGTTCAGAGCTTATGTGATAGCACACTGTGGTAGGTGTGACAGTTGATATCTGGAGAAGGCATTTCATCCCCCAACAGCCTGGGGTGTGTCTCTGTACCTTTAGGTCAGTGATTATAAACTCAACACCTATTATATAAAGTGAACCATTCTCCTAGCCTCTGGACTACTCTTTCTTCTGATGATCACTGTCGGTAGGAAGAAGCTGATGGGTCCCTCAATTCTCAGCCAGCCTAATTTTACAAAATTCCCTGTGATCCCCTCCAGCCCCTCCTCACAGCCTTAAGTTTATGCAGGTAAGAGATGTGTGCATGTATGTGTGTGTGTGTGTGTGTGTGTATCTTGCTTCAGGGTAGTAGAGTGAAATATGTTTCCTGGTATAAGAAACAGGCCTGTCTATATGAGAGGGTATGTGTCTATGAGAGTAAGTATGAGAAATTGCATGCATGTTGACATACAAGTGCTGTGTGACTCTGTGTGTGGTGTGGGCCCCTTTTAGTACATTTCAGACCTTGTCTGCAACCCAAGGGCCCCCCAGGATCTAGCTATGTGAGGCTCTGCTTCAGCAGACAGTCAGAAGGGAGTTGGTCCGCCTATCCTATGCTTCTTGCTCTAAGACTGCACCCTTCAAGGTTTTGCAGTTTTTGGAGCCATGTCAAAGGGAGGAATGGGAGTCTCTGTGTGACAAAAGCAATCTTTCCATCTCATGTGACTCCCTGCCTGACTCTGAACCTGCTGCCAGAATTGGAGGGAGAATGTAGGGCAGATTGGAGGCTATGTATTGACATTACTTGCCCCAGAGACTCCCATCCACCTCTCCAGATTCATTCTGGGTGGCCTCAGAGAGCTGAGGCACCTAGAGGCACTCGAACCCACTTCTTCCTGGGATTTTTGGACACTGGCCAAGATATAAGAATCCAGGAGGACCTGGCATCCCTTATTCCAGGGAGAGAAAGTGGGAAGGCCTTTTCCCAGGTACCACCTCTTTTGGTAAGTCTGTCACAATAGTAGTGGGCTGCTCTCATGCCCCTATGGAAAGGAATATGACTGGTGAGAGTGGGTGGGTGTGCCGGGAGATTCGTGCCTCCAGCGTCACTTTTAATATTTTAGTAAGTGATTTTTTAGTGTCTACAGTATGCCACATATAGGGCTATCTTATTTCATCTTCATAACAAATGCATGAGGCTGGTAATATTATTCCTACTGTATAGAAGAGAAAACAGGCTCAGAGAGGTTAAGCAGTGTGACCAAGTTCACACATCTGAAACATTATAGAGCCAAGAGTTGGACTCCCACATTCTAACTCCAAGAACTCTAATCTTCCTACATGCTATAGCCTGTCCTTCTTCTCTGGCCCTCACCTCTTAAGCACCTCTAGTGACAGAGCCAATCCTTTTCCTGAATGGTTTCCCCTGGGAAGGACTGTCAGCCAACATAACTCTACGCCAGAGCCTCTCCAAACACTTTCAGAGACAACAGGCAAAGTCACCAATCCCTAGAGCAGGATACCTCAACTTAAACCTCATGCCCAGAGCCAGGCGTCTAGCTTTTGCCTTCCTCTGCCCCACCCTCTGCCTCCCTCTCCCCCTGTACTCAGCCTCCCCAGATCCAGGCTTGGTTAGGGGAGGTGAGGATCATCATCTGAGAGGAGCTACTGGGCCCTTCCTCACCTTCACTGCTTTCTTACATTTCCCATCTTCCATTTCAAAGACATCAGCACCCAAAAGGATTCCATGCTTGACTCTGAGGAGGGATCCTGGGGGCAAGGCTTGCTTTTGATTGTTGGAGGACACAGGACATAACAAAAATTCCCTACTGTCGTCACCTTTTCAGATTTTGCTATCCTATGATTTCTCTACTGTCTGTCTAATATGGTCTTAATGACTACCCCTTCAACATATTACTTTTACAAAATATTAAAAAGTACCACTTGTAACACATTTATTCAGCCCTCTCCCTAAGCCCTTTAAAAGACAGTAAGGGAACAAGAAAGGTATAAACCCTCAAAGACAAAGAGAGGGAAAAGGAAATCACAGCTCATGGAAATGACAAGATTTTGAAGATGGAAATTAGATGGAGGTTTTGACAGAGCAAAGGATGCCACACCCTCAAGGCCAGCAAAGAGTTATGCAGAGTGAACATGAGAGATTTACTCCCCTCCCCCAGACCAATTCTCAGGACTTGAAGGCTTTGGTAGGATGAAGACTGGACTAAAGACAGGGGAACTGGCTGAAAATCTGTATATGGAGAAGTTAGCTATACCGGGTCCCCTCCCCGCAACAAACACAGCCAGGCTATTACTATCATGTCACCCTGCTCTCTTTCCTGAGGACTGCAGTGAAGATGCTGTAGTCATGGTGACACCAAGAACAATAAGGGTGAGGATGGCCATCTAAGATACATCAATTGGTCCCAACCACCTGGAGTAAAAGATAATGAAGAACAACAAAGACACAAGGAAAGTAGTAGCCCAAGAGACAGAAAGGGCCACATAAACCAGAGACTTCATCAGCCTGAGACCAGAAGGACTAGATGGTGCCCAGCTACCACCAATGACCGCCCTGACATGGAACACAACAGAGAGTCCCTGTTGGAGCAGGAGAAAGGTGGGGTGCAGAACTCAAATTCTAGTAAAAAGACCAGACTTAATGGTCTGAGACTGGAGGAACCCTGGAAAGCATGGCCCATGGACTCTCTGTCAACCCAGAACTAAAACAATTCCTGAGGCCAACTCTTCAGACAAAGGTTGGACTTGACTATGGAACATAAAATGATACTTATGAAGCATGTGCTTCTTAGCTCAAGTAGATACATGAGACTAAATGGGCAGTTTCTGTCCAGAGGTCAGATGAGAAGGCAGAGAGGGTTAGGAGCTGGTTGAATGGACATGGGAAATCAGGGGTGGAAAGGAGAAGTGTGCTGTCACAGTATAGGGAGAGCAATTAGGATCACATAACAATGTATGTATAAATTTTTGTATAAGAGACTAACTTGAAATGTAAACTTTCACTTAAACTACAACAATAAACAAAGATATTCAGTAGTTGAAAAAAAATGAGGGTGAGGATAAAGAGGGTAGTTGAATAGATAGACTGTGAAAGTCTGTGTATAAACTGGTGAGACTGCAGCCCTTTCCCTTTCTCTGTTCCCAGAACACAGGCAGCAAGGCATATACTCCCAAGACAGGAAATGAGAGCTCCAAAGAAAAGATCTTCCGATACTGACATTAGAGTGTACCCTAGAGAAAAGTCATCTAAGTGCCCCCTTCCACGAGGTATGCACCAGTCCATAAGCCCCGCCCACACACATTAAGCTTCTAGGTCCCTCCTCTTGCCTCCTTAACCATGAACAGAGAGCTAAGGAGTCACAGGAGTTTGGAAGTCTACTGTTTGAAGGAGCTGGGCAAAGCAAACAAACACAGAGAACAGAGACAATGCAGAAAACAGAGATTATATATATATATTTTTTAATTAGCTCATAGTTAATATGTTCAGGAGGGATAAGAGAAAATTTTGCATCCATAAAATAAGTAGTGTGTGTAATAAAAATAGGAAAAATCAGAAAATCAGAAAAGGCCTTCAAAAATTTAAAAATATAAGAGCAAAATTTTTAATAAGTAGTTAAAGAGTTGAAAAATAAAATTAAGGAAATAGCCCAGAAAGTAGAAGAAAAATAAATCAGGAGATAAAATATAAGAAACTTAGAAAAACAAACCAGAAATTGCAACATTCTACTAATAAGAATTCCAAGAAGAAGAACAAAATGGAAGGGAAGAAATGACAAAGAATGAAGCATGAAGCAGGACAATTTCCCAGAACTAAAGGACATAAATTTTCAGAATTAAGCGGTCCACTGAGTGCCCAGCTATCGAATTAAGAAAAGCCCTACACCAAGGATAAAGATAAGGTGGTGAAAGCTCCTAGTGACAGAAACCATAAAAGATTTGGGAATCAGAATTATACCATACTCATTAAAATCAGAAGACATTGAGAAAAAAACTATAAATTTCAGAGGAAAAATAAATATCAACCTAGAATTCTATTCCCAGCTAAACTATCAAGAGTAAGCATAGAATGAAGACATTTTTAGACAGATCAGAACTAAAAACATTTACTTTTAAGGTACCTTTTCTCAGGAGGTTTTGGGAGCACGTGCTCCACTTACACAAAGGTATAAACTGAGAAAGGAAATCCTGGGAGCCCAGACACAGAGACACCACAGAGGAGAACAACAAAGAGATGTCCCCAGGGAACAGAGTGCAAGAGACCTAGGAGCATGGAGCTATCAGGAGAAAATCCCACTGGTACAGTATCTGGGCATAAGACCAGGTGAAAAGAGTCTTCGAAACATCTGGGCAGAATTTATGATAGGATCATAGAAAAGCAAGAAAATGGAAAAAATGGGTCAAGGATAAACTTTATGAAAAGCAAAAAATTTACACAAGAAAGGAAACATAATCAAAATACGCAGTGAACAATATTTAATTATAATAATGTAAGTACTGAGTTTTGATTGTGACAAAATTGGATACAACCTTATTGGGCGAACGGCTGGGTGTTGGGATAAGAAAAGTGTGTGTATGTGTGTATGTGTATGTGTGTGGCAGGGAGGGGCACAGTATATGAGAGAGAAGTCTTCATATACCATAAAAGAAGGTCAATAAATATTGTATAAAATTAAAAGTATAATCTTTAGAAATATGGATGAAAATAGCAGAATAGCAGAGAGTTGAAAGACATTGTCTATGTGGATCAGGGCTGGGGAGTGGAGGCAGGACTAGAAACTGTTAGGTTTTAATATGTCTTTTAGTTCTATGGTTTTTAAAACTACACACATACTTCTGTTGTTGTTTGTAAAAAAAAATTGGAAGAAAGGAAGGAAGGGAGGAAAGAAGGAAGAAATAAAAATGAGAAAGAGGTCTATTTGCAAGGAAATGAGGTGCTGGGATGCAGCCACTTTCCTTACCTGCCCTATCCCTCCCCAGCTATACTTCTGCTGACGACACTATTAGCACACACACATCCCTTGCACCATCCCATCAGAACCATTGCCCCTGCATCATCGCCCCACTGAATTGCTCTGTTGTCCACACCTTCCTCTAGAAAAGGGGCCCTCCAGCTTAAATCTTTTTGATAATGAGACAGATGCCCAGTTGAAGTTTGGAGAAGAGGCTTTTTGTTTGTTTGTTTGTTTCTGGCTTTCATGCCTCAGGATATGGTCCATCTTATTTCAGGAACACTCATTGGACCAGGCTTTCCAACCAAGCCCCCAGGCCCCTTTGCCAATCTTCTCCCTCCAGTTCCCTGCAGCACCCAAGACCAGTGAGACCTCCCATCAATTTTCGGGGGTACCATCTAAGTAGACCTCAGGTTGGAATCACTCCAACCCTATGGCTGAATTCCCGTCCCTCCAAAGTCCCCAAAACAAACTGTTACAGACACTTGGTTCTCTCCATCCCCACTACTCCCAGATGCAAGGTTCTCCTGATCTCAGTTTCAATCCCTTCTCCATAGCTCTCCGAGTAATTATTCCTTCTGGAAGATCCAGCTCTCATTAGTTATTAACTCCATTTCAGGTCTTTCTTCCCCTCTCAAGGCTCTGACTGTGTATCTCTGCCAGCTCAGTGCCCCCCATCCGACTGAAAAGTTCCTCTGAGGAGCCAGCTGGGGCCCTCCAGGGATGAGCAGCTACGCGTGATGTGAGAAGGAAGACAAGTGGAAGAAAGACATGTCTATTTTTTCCCCCTGTCTCTATATTTGTGTTTTATTAATAGAAGCAGGACCTGACCACAGATGTTTAACTTTCAAACTCTAAGCCTCAATGAGTGCAATTTCCACCACTTTACCACCTCCTATCCATCCACCTAGAGGCCAGAGGCTATGGAGAAAGTTTTCCACTAGACTAGGGATGGCCAAGAATGAATTCATACCTATTTCCCAAAAGGGAATTAGGGCCAAGCAGAAAGAGGAGGACAAGTTGGAAGACCAACTGCCCTACCTCATTTCTCTGCAGAAGACTTCCAAAGCCCATGAGGGCTCCCACTCCCTCCCACTATTGCTAGGTCAATTGAGGATGGACAACACCTCCTCCAGCTCCCTGCTTCCAGAGGGTTAGACTAGGAGCTTCTGCTTCCAGGCCGTAGTGCAGTTCCCCATAAGCAGCAGCTGCTAAAGGAGGCTTGGAGGTAGGCAGCATTGAGGGCCCTGGGTCTGGCTCTGTCAGAGAACAAGCCAGGAGGATTCATCCATGTCCCACATAAGAAAACTAAGACAAAGATTAGCCCGAGTCAGGGGTAAAGGCAAGGTGAATACAGAGCTTCAATGGCATAGGGGATGAAGTTTGGGCTGAAAGTTTGGAAACCCAGTTTTAGGCCTGTCCCAGCACTGACCAGCCACTCCACAGGAGAAAGATGTGGCAGTCTGCTTCCATAAAGACTTACAGCCTTGGAAACCCTATGGATCAGTTCTACTCTGTCCTATAGGATCTCTATGAATCAGAATGGACTAGATGGCAATGGACTTTTTTGGATTTTTGGCCCTCTCCAGGGAACCAAGGGCCAGCCCAGGACAAGTCTGCTGGTGTCACTGGACACAACATTCCTTTCCTATAGTCAGTCCTCCTTCCTCCAGCCCCCTGAGCCATGTCAGAAACCTAGGTACCCTTCACCCACCTAGCTCACCCCACTAAAAAAATCCACTGCCATTGAGTCAATTCTGACTTATAGTGACTCTATAGAACAGAGTAGAACCACCCCATAGGGTTTCCAAGGAGCGGCTGGTGGATTTGAACTGCCAACCTTCTTGGTTAGCAGCTGAGCTCTTAACCACTGTGCGACCAGGTAGAATTTATTACCGGCTCTCCTACCATCTGCCCCTGGGCAACAAATTAGGGCAGAGAAGAATGGCAAGCATCCCACTTTGGGAGTGTATAAAAGGAGAAGCATTCTGGGAGCCATTAAGCTGCAGTGGATTCCAGAGAGACAGCCCTGGACTGGGGAGAGATGTGCAACTACAGAGCAGGATGCCCCATTGGGGACTCCTGTTGGTGCTCTGGAGATACTATCTCACTGCAGGCATGGACCCCTTCAGAAGGTAACTCAGGCAGAGGAGGGTAGCAGGGCATAGAGGTTCCCACTTCCCAACACCTCCAGCTTTCAGAAGTGTGAAGTCATCCAATCCTCATGATCAGGTGGGCAAGGAGGTCTTGTTCCATTCTGAGAGGTCAGGTAACTTGCCCAAAGTCAGGCAGCCAATAAATAAGTGGCACTAGTCAGGCCTGAGGCCATATCTTTTGATTCCTGCCCAGAGCTCCTGCAAGGCACTACAGACTAGGGGCACTGTGGGGAACTCAGAGATGGTTAAGGCATGCCCCTTGCCTAATCATTAAGGAGAGCATGGCCTCAGTTAACTCTACCAGGAAGTGGTTAAAAGCTGATTGTCTAGGTTTAAATTCTGGAATGGACTCAATGGCAATTGGTTTGATTTCTTTTTGGTTTAGCAGAACTAACTACCTCTGCAACCAGATTAAGGCAAATTCCTTAACCTCTCCATCTCAGTTTACTCATTTTTAATACAAGGATAATAGCAATATCTACTTCGTAGGGCTGCTTTGAAAGTTATTAAGCTTTTGAGATAATGCATGTAAAATATTTAGCATGGTGCTGGGCACTTTGTAAGCACTCAGCTGTTATTAGTACTACAGGACAGATTATCATAAAGGTTAAAAGAAAGAATTAAGGCAGCCCAAAGGAGGGAGAAGAAAAGCCTAACATTCACTGTATGCCAGGCCCTACGGGAACAAGCAGTTCATTAAGGCTGTGCAGAGGGAGAAGTCAGGGTTGGGAGAAGGCCTCATAGAGAAAGGGATTTTCAGTTTAGTAGTACAGATAGGACCAGAAGACCTGACAGTAAGAGGACAAGTTTTAATAATAGTAAAAGTTGCTAAACCTGTAAAACGCTGTGGATTTCTCAGGCTCTTTTCACACGTCTCATCTCAAAGCATCTTCCCAACAACCCAACATTCCAATTTTACAGATACGGACACTGAATTTCAAGGTGGTTGAGCAGCAAACCTTAGGTCACAGTAAGAGGCTGAGCCTGGCCACACATGGACCTTTTTGTTTCCAATGCTTCTATTCCCTGCCTCAAGGTTCCCAGACGGTAACTACTGGGTTGGCAGTGTAGGGTGAGGGGGCCAGTACTACCCAGCATTGTGCCTGAGTGCAGGCTTAGGGCAGTCCCCACCGCCAAGATAAAGGTTTTTACTGGCTTCCATTTCGACTCATGTTGACCCCATGTGTTGCAGAGTAGAACTGCTCAATAGGATTTTCAAGGCTGTGACCTTTCAGAAGAGATAGCAAGGTCTCTCTTCTGAGGTGCTACTGGGTGGTCTCAAATTGCCAACCTTTTGGTTAGTGGTCAAGCGCTTAATGGTTCGTGCCACCCAGGGCTGGTGGATTCAAACTGGCAAACTTCTGGTTAGCAGCCTGAGCTCTTAACCACTGTGCCACCAGGACTCCTAAGGTAAAGGTCACCAAAAAACCAAACCCGTTGTCGTCAAGTTGATTCTGACTCATAGCAACCCTGTAGGACAGAGTTGAACTGTCCCATTGGGTTTCCAAGGAATGGCTGGTGGATTCAAACTGCCAACCTTTTGGTTAGCAGCCAACCTCTTAACCACTGCACCAAAAGATAGAGGGCAGTAAAAACATCTTCCCTGGTTCCCTTCAAAAGAGTCTGAATGTAATTGGACAAGGGATGGAGAGGGAATCAAGTATTTGAAGCTCGGGTATCAGAATTTTACTACCTACTATGTGCAAAGCAGGAGTCCCTGGGTCATGTAAATGGTTAATGTGCTCTGCTATTATTGGAAAGGTTGGTGGTTTGAGTCCACCCAGAGATACCTTGGAAGAAAGGCCCGGTGATCAATTTCTAAAAACTCAGCCATGAAAAACCCTATGGTACTCTTCTTAAAACCAAACAATAGTTTAGCTTAACTAATAAAAAAAAAAAAAAAATCTGCTTTGAACATTATGCTTTTTTAAGAACTATCTATATGGGATCATATTGACAACAGCGACTTGAAAGATTAGATAGGAACCTTAGCGGGCAGTGACTTTATGTTAATAGTGGAGAAACAACTCAGAAAAAGAGGGTGAGAATGATTGCACAACTTGAAGAATGTAATCAGTGTCACTAATTGTACATGTAGAAACGGTTGATGTATGTTTTACTGTGTGTATTCTCAAAAACAAAATCTAAAAAAAAAAAAAACCCTATGGAGCACACGTCTACTCTGACACAAATGTTGCTATGAGTTGGTGTCAAATCAACAGTAACTGGGAAATGTGCAGAGCATCATTCAAGGCACTTGGGATATCTGAACACATGACCCTAAAGGTGCTTTCATTGCCTTATACATAACCAATTTACATTTATTAAGCAGCGGCAGCTCACTAAATCTGCATAAAAGACCCTCTGAGGTAGGTACTACCATTAAGCCCATTTTTGTAGAGAGCCCAGAAAAGGCCCAGAGAGACTGCATAACTTGCTCACAATCACACAGGTAGTAAGGGTAGGCACCGAGATTCAAGCATGTACTCTACAACCACAAAGCCCTCACCACCACACTGCATCGCCTCCCTCTGCGTTAGGCTATGCCATGCTTCCTGCGAGTTCCCAGAGAGAAAAGGAGCAGGGGGCCAAGGAAAGGCAAGGCCAGCATGAACTAGAATCCTTGAGGCAAGGTTCATGGAGAAGGGGCCACATGCAGGGCTTTGAAGGATTAAAGAGCTGGGGGAGGGGGAAAAGAAGGCAGAAGGAAGTGATTTGTGAAAGGTGAAAGGCAAAAGTAATGGTCCCAAGCAGAAGGCTGTTAAGGGTGAATAGTGGGAAGGCATTTTCTTTGGGGTAAAACCTTCTGTGACCCTCCATTTACCCATCTTGAAAATGGGAACAGTAAAACCTGTAAAATGCTCATGGGATGGCTCAGACTCAAATAAAATCATAATTGTGAAATACTTTCTAAACAATAAACTTCAAGATAAATATGACAAGTCATTTCAGTTATAATATCATGATGGCAGGCATGAAAGTTGTGTTCATGTTCTGGGGCACAGCAGGGGCAGTAAGTAGAATTCATGGGATGTGGGCAAGGAAAGGATGGTGGGAGTAAAGGAGGACAAACAGCTGAGAAGAAAGAGGGAATCTCCGTATGAATGGCAAAAGCCTATGGCAAAGTTAACTTTAGCTGTGATCCTGGAACTCCATGGCCAATTGCTGGAGAGACATCTTCCTCCTGGCTGCCACCAACAATCTCCATGTCAAAGCCCAGGAAGATCCTTATGGGAAACAAAGCCAGACACAGCTACTTTGTTTTTGTTTTTATTTGAGCAAAATATCAACAGTCTGTTTTTTTTATTGTGCTTCAGATGAAGTTTACAGGACAAATTAGCTTCTTATTAAACAGTTAGTACACATATTGTTTTATGACATTGGTTAACAACCCCACGACGTGTCAACACTCTCCCTTCTCAACCTTGGGTTTCTTATTACCAGCTTTCCTGTCCCCTCCTGCCTTCTATTCCTTGCCCCTGGGCTGGTGTGCCCATTTAGTCTCACATACGTGTTTGAGCTACACGTATTATTGTTTTATGGATCTGTCTAATCTTTGGCTGAAGGGTGAACCTCAGGAGTGACTTCAGTACTGAGTTAAAAGAGTGTCCAGGGGCCATACTCTTCAGGTTTTTCCAGTCTCCGTCAGACTAGTAAGTCTGGTCTTTTTTTGGTGAGTTTAGAATTTTGTTCTACATTTTTCTCCAGCTCTGTCCGGGACCCTCATTGTGATCCCTGTCAGAGCAGTCGGTGGTGGTAGCCAGGCACCTTCCAGTTATGCTGGACTCAGTCTAGTGGAGGCTGTGTGGTCCATTAGTCCTTTGTACTAATCTTTCCCTTGTGTCTTCGTTTTTCTTCATTCTCCCTTGCTCTAGATGGGGTAGGACCAGTGAAGTATCTTAGATGGCCACTAACAGACCCCAGGCACTACTTACCAAAGTAGAATGTAGAACATTTTCTTTATAAACTATGTTACGCCAACTGAGCTAGAAGTCCCCTGGATCATGGTCTCCAGTCCTCAGCCTAGTAATTTGGTCCCTCAGGGAGTTTGGATGTAGACACAACTACTTTGAATCCCTGCTCCACCACCTTCATCCCACTGAGCCTGACTTCCATAATCTATAAAGTGGGATGATAGCTAGTTTGCAGAATTGTTATGAAGATTGCATGGGGTGTGCACGTATATTATTTGTCACTCACCTAGTAGCAGCTTATTATGCCGTGAATTTCCCAGGTATATGTCTCTCTCTGTTCTATAATAGACTTTATTTCCAGGTCTCTTTTTTGTTCTGCCTCCCAAAGGTGATGGGAAGCGTCTGGACAAGAAGCTGAGGAACTCTTCATAGGCCCAAGACACATCTTCCCAAGCCCTCAGGAGATGCTGACCTCTCTCCCCAACCGATTTCAATTGGTCTACTGCATTCCCCAGTCCGTGACTTAGTGCCTACCTCCAGGCAGCCAGAAGACCTAGAAGGCCCCACATGGCACTGCCTACTCCTGTCCAGCCCTGAAAGGGATACATTTTAGCCTTTTCCCCCCAGAGGCGATGTCATTGCATGCTTCCTTGTCTGTCTCCCCACCTGCTGGAGTTCCTTCAAGGTAGCCATGACCTTCTTTATATATCTCTAGTATCTGGCACAGAGTAGGTGTTCAACTAAATGAATAATTTCTTTTGTAAGGATCAGCAAAAAGTTGGTTCCTATGAGGCAGTGGCTAAAGATGTCCCAAATGTCCAACTTTTCCAGATTGCTGTACCACTCCATCATCTCTAACATCAACTACTCCTCCTCCCCTTAGTACTCTCTTTCCCATCTTTGGCTTCCTTAATTCACTGCAAAATCTCACAGAACTCACAAACCATATCAAAGAAATGGCTCATGCAGTTGTGGACACTGGCGAGTCCCAATTCCATGGCTCAGGCATAGGCTTCTTTTGAGTCATTTGGCCGCAGGGGCCGATGAACCCAAATCGGCAGGCCAGATGACAGCTGCTGGCTCATAAGGCTACAGAAGCTGGCCAGTCAGGTCAGACAATAGGCTGCTGGCCCACAGGGCTGCAGAAGCTGGCAAATCTCAGAATTGGCAGGTCAGATGGCAGGCCACTGGTTCAAGTCCCAAGAACCAGAAGTCAGACAATGACGAGCTGGATTCAAGATCCCAATAGAGAGAGAGAGAGAGAAAGAGCTCTGCCAGAGCACCCACATATATACACTAGATGCAGGCCACACCGCAGGGAAGGGCATGACTGGAGTAAGGGTGGGACTTGAGTTACACCCTCCTGTAAGGCTATGACTCAAGATACACCCTATACTAGTCCTCCCTCATTAACATATAGAGGTTAGGATCTACAACACATTAAATGGAGGATAATTAGGATAATTACATCAGATCACAAAATGGAGGACAGCCGCGCAATACTGGGAATTATGGCCTAGCCAAGCAAACACACAACACCAACCACCACACCTCATTAGGATTCCATACACCTTAATTGCATGGTCCCACCCAATCCTTGTGTGGGAGTCACAAAGACTATGGCAAGAAGGGCCATATTAAGCAATCACTGCAGTGCATCAACACATAATTATGGAATGAATGAGTGAACCAATGGGCTTGCAGTGATGGAGATCATAGACAACAAGAGGAAGTCGGTTGAGGGTAATTTAATACCAGAACAGGTGATTCAAGGAGGCTTGCACATTCTCCTTCTGAGGCCTTTGGGAACAAGAGTGATTTTCAGGACCTGGGCTAAGGTTAGGAGTAGTTGTACTAGAAGCAGTGGGGGGCCTCAGGGACTCTGCCATTATGGGAGCGTATGGGACTTCTCTAATTTTGTGTCCTGGGCCAGGATTGCGCTCAAGAAAATGCCCTCAATTCAGAAAAAACTGAAGGAGTGAGGCATGGATATAGCCAAGCTTGGTACTGAGTGGAGACAATTGACCAAGAAGCAATCCTCTGGCAACAGTGTTGCCTCCGTAACCCTCGTCAGCTACCTGGACGTGAGTACCTGGCTAAGCCCCTGACTCCCTCCCTGCCTTTCTCTCTTGGACCTCAAACTTTCTTCTCCTGCAAGACTCACTCTTTCCATGCTGTCTTTGACTGAGGAGCTGAGGAACCTAAGCACTTTACAAAATTCCCACTTTTCAGCTAAAAAAAACCTGAGGCACAGAGGACAGGAGGGAGCTCATGGACCAGTCAGGGGCAGGCTTAGGTTTGGAACTCAGGAATCTAGGCTTTTGGCCTCAAACTCAGGTGTCACTACTGGGTAGGGAGGGAAGTGTGTGATCTCAGGTGGAGGCTTCTGTGGCTTGGCTCAGAATAGCTTGAGTTACTGCCCCAGTGGTACCTCAAGGGTAGAGGCACCATTCTGCTTCACGTATAGTGTTTTTATTTTGCCCCCTTTGTCTCAGTGAGCATACTGCTTCTGGGAACTATTTGACAATGTTAAGCCTACCACACAGTCCCTGCTGGAAAATGGAAACCCAGAGAGGCTGTATGACCTGCCTCATCTCAACCAGAGAGCCACGGCTGGAGTCAGGTAAGACTCACAAGACCCAACTCTCCCCCAGCACTTCAAGCCACCTCTTTTCTTTCACCCCTACACATTGACTAGTATGGTGAGATTGGCATTGGCACCCCACTGCAGACCTTCAAGGTCACCTTTGACATGGGGTCAGCCTACCTCTGGGTGCCCTCCAGCATGTGCAGCTCTCTCTACACTGCATGTGGTGAGATCTAGACCTTTGCTGCCTCTCTCCAATCCCCCAGACCCTGCCACACTTGGGCAGCCCTGACTCATGTCTAGCTAAAATCCCTCCGCCTGTCATTTGAGCTGCTTCTTTTCTGCCTCTGCTCCTACCAACCCTGGGAGGAGAGAGAAAGATGTCTCCTGTTTTCCAGATATGGCCACCATGGTAAGAAAAGAAAAAAAGCCCACCACTGCCCCTGGTCAGCCTTGCCTCCACCCACTGGCTGCTTCAATTTTTTTTTTCCTTTTTCTTTCTGTTTTATTTTTTCTCTTTTCTTTCCTTCTATTCTTTCTCCCTCCCACCTGGCCCAGTATGCCACCTGCCTCTCTTCCCACTGGCCCCTAGGTTCGCCCTGCCCCCACCCACCAGCTCCCACTTAGCTGCCCTTCTTTTTCTTTTTTTCTTTCTTTCTCTCTCTTTTCTTTCTTTCTCCATCCCACCTAGCTCCATCCCTTTCTTCTGGCCCCGGCCATCCTACTGTGGCTAGAGAGTTCCTGGCTCTTAGGCCCACTGCTGCACTGGGCCTGCAATGTCTTTCCCTTCCTACCACTCTATCAGCTGCTGAACCATGGGAAGTGAGCCCATACCACTCCCAATCGAACACCTCTGCCCATCTGGCAAGGGGCCGTGAATGCTCCAGCACCACTTGACTGACATCAGGAGGCACACAACACCCACCGAGTCTGCCCTCAGCCACCTTGTCAAACCGGTGTACAGTGAAGCAAGCTTGCCCTGAATGCTGCTGCCCTGCCCTCCCAGATGAAGTGGTGAGAGCTATCATGCCCACAGACAAGCAAGCAGCAAAACACACCTTGCTTGCATGCCCTGACATATCAAAACAAAAAAAGAAGCAGGACCAAACAAATGAACATACAATCAGTAAATAAAGAAAGCAATACCTTGATGTCTTGGAGACAGCAGATGATATCAAAACATATAAAAAACATCAGGACAAGATGGCTCCAGCAAATGGCCAAAATAAAGAATCAGATGACCCTTTAAAGAAAAGGCACTGGAACTACCTAATATGGAATTCAAAAGATTAATATTTAGGGCTAAGAGATTAGAAAACAGGTCAAGGAAAACACGACAAAACTAAGGGAAAAATAGACAAAATCATGGTAAACACAGACAAAACCAACAAAAACATAGCCAAAATCAGGGAAAACACAGACAACGCAATAGAAGAATCCAGGAAAATAATGCAAGAACAAAACATCAAAATAAATAAACAATTAGAAATCATTCAAAAACAGCAACTAGAAATCAAAAAGATAAACAACAAAATTTCAGAAATGGACAACTCAAAAGAAGGATTTAGGAGCAAATTTGAAACAATAGAAGACAGAATCAGCGAGATTGAAGACAAATCCATGACCACCACTTTGAGGAAAAATCAGAGAAAAGAATGAAGAAAACCTAAGAATTATGTGGGACAAAATCAAGGGCAAAAATTTGCACATGATCAGAGTTCCAGAACAGGGGAAGATAATGGAAAACACAGAGAAGATTGTTGAAGATTTGCTGGCAGAAAACTTCCTAAATATCATGAAAAGCAAAAAACTGACAATCCAAGAAGTTCGACGAACCCCGTATAGAATAGACCCCAAAAGAAAGTCACTGAGACATATCATAATCACATTTGCCAAAATAAAAGACAAAGAAAGAATCCCGAAAGCATCTGAAGAAAAATGAAAAGCCACTTACAAAGGGGAAACAAGAATAAGCTCCGATTACTCGGCAGAAACTATGCAGGCAAGAAGACAATGAGATGACATGTATACAATGTTGAAAAAAACTGCTAACCAAAAATAATATATCACGCAAAACTCTCTCAAATACAATGGCGAAATTAAGACATTTCCAGATAAACAGAAATTAAGAGAATTCATAAAAACCAAACCAAACTTGCAAGAAATATTAAAGGGAGTCCTTCAGTTAGAGAACCAACATCAGACAACAACTGGAGTCTAAGACACAGGACAGCATCAGCCAGATACCAACCTAGGTAAAGAGCTCTCAATAATAAACCAAAGCTAAAAGACTTAAAACATGGAAATAGAGATGTCAATCTGTAAATGACAACAAGGTCAAAACAATAAAAGAGGGAGTAAACAGTGTAGGCATAGAACTTTCAAATGGAGAGGAAGTTAAGGCAATATCAAGTAACAAAAGACTGGTTCAAACTTAGGAAGATAAGGATAAATTTCAAGGTAACCACAGAGAAAGTTAACAAACCTACTCATCAAAATAAAGGAGAAGAAAAACATAAAGACTCAGTAAACACAAAATCTATCATAATGAAAGAAATGAAAAAGAAAATCCATAAACAAAAGGAACTTAGCACAGGAAAGTAAGAGGAACAAAGAAAACATCAACACCAGGAAAAAAAGCACAATATGACAGCAATGAATGAATACGTATCAATAATCATACTGAATGTGAATGGCTTAAATGCCCCTGTAAAGAAACAAAGAGTGGCAGAATGATTTAAAAAACATGACCCATCAATATGCTGTCTACAAGAGACACACCTCAGAAACAAAGACATAAATATATTAAAAAATCAAAGGATGGAAGAAAATATATCAAGCAAAGAGTAATCAAAAAAGAGCAGGAGTGACAATACTAATCTCAGGTAAAATATATTTTAACACAAAATCCACCATAAAAGACAACAAAGGACATCATATAATGATTAAAGGGACAATTCACCAAGAAGAAACAACCTCAATAAATATCTATGTACCCAACGATAGGGCTCTAAAATACATAAAACAAACTCTAACAGCAATACTGCTAACAGCAAAACTTTTACAGTAACAGTAGGAGACTTCAACACACCACTCTCGGTAAAGGACAGAGCATCTAGAAAGAAACTCAACAAAGATACAGAAGATCTAAAGGCAACAATCAATCAATTTGACCTCATAGATATGTATAGAACACCCCACCCAACAGCAGCAAAGTATACCTGCTTTTCCAAAGCACATGGAACATTGTCCCAAAAAAAACACATTTTAGGCCACAAAGCAACCCTCAACAAAATCCAAAACAGTGAAATAAAACAAAGCATTCTCTATGATCAGACTGCCAACAGCAATACCAGTCTAGCAAGTGCCTTAATCCATTCCCATTCACATTGAGTAGGGTTACAGGGAACAGAACTAGTGATATATCTTGACTATTAGGCAATAGAGATGCCTAGTGTTACCCTTAATTTTGCAGATGGGGGAAGGCACCATCCACCTTGCCATGGTTTGGATTATGTCCCCCCAAAAATGTGTGTATCAGTTTGGCTAGGCCATGATTCCTGGTACTGTGTGATTTTCCTATATGTTGTAAACCTGCCTCTATGATGTTAATGAGGGAGGATGGGTGGCACTTGTGTTAGTAAGGCAGGACCTGATCTACAAGACTGGATTGTGTCCTGAGGCAATCTCTTGAGATATAAAAGACAGAAGTGAGCAGTGAGACAGGGGGACCTCATACCATCAAGAAAGCAGTGCCAGGAGCAGATCACTTCCTTTGGACTGGGGTCCCTGCGCAGAGAAGCTCCTGGTCCGGAGGAACACTGATGAGAAGGCCGAGAGAGAGAAAGCCTTCCCCTGGAGCTGACACCCTGAATTTGGACTTTTAGCCTACTTGACTGTGAAGAAATAAACTTGTGGTATTTCTGTTGTAGCAGCACTAAATGACTAAGACACACCTCAACATGAACTTAGGAGTTCTGACTGAAAAGTTCAAGTGTCTAGTTACAGTTTCTTTGTTAATAGTCATCCCTACTTCCATTACTTAAAGTTGCAACCCTGGTCCTGTCCTGAGACCACTGCATCAGGTGTGGGGGAGGGAGGTGGTTAAGGTGATGTGGGGAAGAAAGAAAAAAGTACAGCCATTTGGCCCTCTTCCCACACCTGGGAATTACATAGTCATACTAGCATCCTCCCCCACCCCTTGGTGGTCAGATCCCCCGGAAAAGGAAGCAATCTATCAAATGAAACCCTCTTTATGTTGAGTGTGAGCACATACTCATGAAGGAGTGTAAGCCAGCCCTTCCTGCCCATATCTCTCTGCATGTTAGGCAACTAATCTTTCAATTCTCATTCAAATCATTGCTCTGAGGTTTCTGGTTTGAAGAAACGTGACTTTGTGTTTTAAATTGGTGCAGTATTTTCTTTTCTGGTTCTTTTATAGTACTCTCAGCATTTCATCTACCACTGGTAAGCAAAGTCCAGTCTAGAGTAGGTGTCTCTTCTTGTGAGGACCCATTTGTACCTTCCTGGGGCTACTGGCATCAGTCTGACTTGCCAACTATCTACAGGGCCTTCTCTCAGGAGATCTGTCCCATAGTCATATGCAGCCTCTGTCTTTCTCTTTTGGCAGACAGAACAGTTCTTACTGGCATTTTGTGCCTCGGAAGATGCAAGAGGAATATTTTTCTAGATACATCTTATCTCTGCATTGCTGCAATACGCCATGTCCACTCATTCCACAAACACAGGTGGCCACCTCAAGTGAGCACACCAAGATAGCTGCTCATCGATTTCAATCACCTTCCAATCCTGGAAGGGGTTCTTCTGATGCACATCAACATGTCCTATGTTAATGAATCCCTCAAATTTCTAGAGTAATTTCCATACGGCCATGCCCCTTACAGTCTTTCCTTTGATAGGTCAGTTTTTCAATGCCCTTTTGCCTAACCATATGGGCATGCCATTTGCACTGTCCATGAGTTGGTAAAAACTCAAAAGTAGGGGCAAACAAACATGCAATTTAGCTTACAGAACTGATTTGTTTTTACCTTCTTTGATCAGAGTGGTGCCCTTCCGAACAGGATGCTATCTGTTTGCCTAGGAACTGCCATCCATAAACCAAGCACCTCTTTTTTGGTCAGTTGAGAACTGTTTATAGGGCACAACCACCCAAGTAACAGTATGGTCTGGAAGCTCCTCTGGTGATTCCAAAGTCAGCCTTAGCGGAAAAAAGTCTCTTTGTTCATGAGTACCTCCGTGCATTCCCCAGGTAGCATGTTCCTGTATAAATCATTTCCATTTCATTATAGAACCCTTCTGGACATTTCCCTCTCTATTAGAATGTTTTTCCAATATCATCCAAAATACTACAAGCATACTGTCTTAGTCATCTAGTGCTGCTATAACAGAAATAGCGCAAGTGGATGGCTTTAACAAAGAGAAATCTATTCTCTCACAGTCTAGAAGTCCAAATTCAGGGAGTCAGCTCCAGGGGAAGGCTTTCTCTCTCTGTCGGCTCTGGAGGAAAGTCCTTGTCATCAATCTTCCCCTGAACTAGGAGCTTCTCTGTGCAGGAACCCCGGGTCTAAAGGAGATGCTTTGCTCCCGGAGCTGCTTTCTTGGTCGTATGAGGTCCCCTCTCTCTGCTTGCTTCCCTCTCCTTTTAGCCTTGTAAGATAAAAGGTTGTGCAGGCCACACTCCTGGGAAACTCTTTTTACATTGGATCAGGGATGTGACCTCAGTAAGAGTGTTACATCCCACTCTAATCCTCTTTAACCACAGGCAGAGATTATGATTTGTGATATGATAGGAAAATTTCATCAAATGACAAAATGGTGGACAATCACACAATACTGGGAATCATGGCCTAACCAAGTCGACATATATTTTGAGGGGACACAATTCAATCCATGACATATACCAAGCCACCTTCACTTCTGACCAGCTGGCTCTAAATTTGAGGGTTCCCACTATGCCTTCAGGTTTGATAATTCACTAAAATGACTCACAGAACTTTAAAAAGTGCCATGCCTATAATTACAGTCATAGCAAAAGGATACAAATCAGAACCAACCAAAGGGAAAGACACATAGGGTGAGGTCTGGGAGGGTCCCAAATTTGAAACTCCCATGTCCCTAGGAACACATCTCTCCTCACCCCCAACACATTGATGTACATAGAATATTGTCAGTCAGGGAAGCTCACCTGAGCTCTGGTGTTCAGAGTTTTTATTGGGATTTCACTGTGTAGGCATGATTGATTAAATCATTAGCCAGGTGATTAAATTTAATCTCCAGCCCCCTTCCCCTCCTGGAAGTTTGACTGATATCGTAAGATGGGTCTTTCTGGCTTGGCCAGCCTCCATCCTGAGTCATCTCATTAGCATAAACGAATGTAGTCCAGGCCCACCGTGAATAACAAAAATACTCCAATCACTCAGGAAAGTCCAGGGATTTACAGTCTCAGTGGCGTGGTGGTTAAGCGTTCAGTTGCTAAACAAAAGGTCGGCAGTTCTAATCCACCAACAGCTCCTTGGAAACCCTGTGGAGCACTTCTACCCTGTCCTATAGGGTCATTCCGAGTTAGAATTGACTTGACAGCAACAGGTTCTCCCAGAAACCAGGGACAAAGACCCGGCTTCCATTTGGATAAAGTTAATTCTTAACATAACAGTGGTGCACAGGGAACCTGGGGGAGTCTTTTCCAGAGGGTGGTCAGGCTTAATAGGCCCAGTGGTACAGGGGCCCATGTGCCGCAAAGGAAAGGGAATTGCAGTGACATGCCCCCTTGGAAACTACGTAAATGTGGCCAAGCATCTTGGAAATTGTCAGCCTCCTTGGGGAGGTCATCTTCAACCACCTGAGAAGGCAAGGTAGGAAGTTGCTTACAAAGAAGATGGGAAGGCCTCTCACGCCTCCAAACATATTCCCCAGTAGCGCAGGAGTCAAAGGACCACAGTTTGAGATCTAACCATGGACTCAGATATTTTGTTTTTAATTGAAATGTAAGCACAGGGGTATGGAATGAGGCTGGTAGCCAAAGGCCAGCCCTGCCCATCACGTTGTTCTTGGGTAGGGACTTGGCATTTGCAGTCACATAGCACAGACACTGTTCATGGAGGCTTTGCACTGTAGAGAAAGGTATCATTTGTGATTCATGTGTTCTCAGGCCCCACTAAGAGAACCACAGTTGACTTAACATAATAATAATAAGCAATATTACCTAATTCAACTCTCTCCAGCAGAAGTGCAGGAGCCCTAGACCCACACTTCTCTTTCTGATTCCTTTACGGCTTCCTGGTACACCTCTGTTCCTCTGGGACCAGCCAGAGCTCAGGCCCAGAGTGGGCAGACCTCTCCACTCCTCAGCTTGACTGTACATGGATTCCCATGTCACTGCTAAGACATCCCTAACCACTGCTCCTCAGCTGTACTTGTGCCCAACTTGGGCTGCCCTCTTTTACAAAGCCATAAAACATGACTTCCACATGCTCACTTCTCCAGGCTCTGGTTAAGTCCCTGGGAGAGTGGGCAGAGACCAGAGGAAGTGGCAGGAGAGAGCACACACCCTGTTGTTTTCAGGATTGCCCTCACTCTGTCTTGAGGCTCCTTTTCCTTGGACTATAGAACCTAAGTTGAGTCTTTCCTTGGGTTACCTTCCTCAGAGGCTCTGACTCAGCCTTTCCCATACAGAGACCTCTCTTCTCTCACCTATTCCATAGTGTCTGCTGTCTGGGCATGCCTGGACAGTCTGAGCCCCAAGAGTATACAGTGTGGGGCTTCCTTTCTTCTAGGTAATTTATCCAGGACTGTGTACTGGGTGCTGTGCACTGGAGGCTTTGCCTTGTACAAACACAGATTCTGCATAGATTGACTCATAAATTTGCTGAAATGCCTGATGAATGCTCCCTTAACCCTTGAAGTTATGTTTTCCATAAGATGCCCAAAAATATCCTTGTTCAGTACAAATGGAAAAATGTGAAGCCAACATCTTAGTATCCTTGGTTATTTTCAGTTGCTCTTTAATGGAAAAATAAGTTATTCCTTACATTACGCCTTAACCCACAGCTATTCTGATTACATTTCTGAGAAAAGTCAACTTTTTTTTTTTCATGGGCTCATCTCATGTTTCCTTTTCTTTATCCTTGGATTAATATGATTACCATATACATTTTATGTTTCCAAGTTGTTTATAAGAACTGAAACTTTTTCCAGGAAATAATAAAAGGTCTTTATGACATGGGTCCTGTGTACTTTTACAGACTCATCTCCATTCACACAGCCCCTACCCATCTTTCTATTTATATTTCCCAAGATCACCATGTTCTCTTCTATCTCCCTACCAAGTCAATATGTTATAGAGTTGAAGAGCACAGAGTTCAGGGTAGGACAGACCTGATTCTGTGGCTTATTGACCATATGACTTAGGGCAAGTTTCTAAACTTTCACTTCCTCATCTGAAAAATGTAGATAATAAGAGTACCTGTCTCAGAAAGTCATAGCAAAGACATAAAAGTACAGAATATATTTGATGCAATACTAGTGTATAGTAGGTACTCACAGAATGTTAGCTTTTCTGTTCTTCCTTCTTTCTAGAATATCCTTGTCCTGATAACTCCAACTCACAACTCAAACATCAGTAACTTTTAAATCCTGTCCCAACTTTTCTTATCCACTTCAATGTGTCATGCTGATTTAGGTGGCCCCCTCCATTCTCACATGCACATTCTCTAATATAATACTAACTTCTCTGTAGTTAGTCTTTGATTTTCATATCTGCCTTCACCACTAGACTCTGAGCTCTGTGAGAACTGAATCTATGTCTTGTTCCTGTCTTGTCCTAGTGCTTAGCAGGGTGTCTGCTACATGTATTTAGAATGTTTATCATACAGTTAAGGGAACTACTGGGGAAATCAATAAATTTTTTAAATTTTCTTTTGTTTTGTTGAAAGTATACACAACCAAAGATAAAACCATTTCAACAATTTTTACGTCTTTAGTTCAATGACATTGGTTACATTCTTCAAGTTGTGCTACCATTCTCATTATTCTTTTCCAAATTATCCATTATTTTAAACTCTCTGCCTCCTAAGCTTCCCATCTAACCTTTCAAAAGTTACCATTGTCAATTTGATCTCACATAGGTAATTCTTCAAAAGAGTACAATGCTTAAAGCAGACAAACTTTACTAATTAAAATAAGCTATTTTTTGGTTCAAAGAAGATTTCAGGGAATAGTTGTTGGTTTAAAGTTTAAAGATTATCTCAGGGCAAGCAATAGTTTTAGGTGTTCATCCAGTCTCAATGGCTCCAGAAAGTCTGGATTCCATTGAGAATTTGAAATTCTGTTCATTTTTTCCCTTTTAATCAAGATTCTTCTATAGAATTTTTGATCAAAATTTCAGAAATGGTAGAAGGGCACCATTTACTTCTTCTCGTCTCATGGCAAAGGAGATAGCTGTTCATGGAGGCAAACAGGAATGCAATCAATTTCCTCCTTTGGGGAACTGATGAATTTTTAAAGGATAGTGGTTGCTCATAGAATCACTGGGTAGTGCAAATGATTAACACACTCATGGAATCGCTGGGTAGTGCAAATGATTAACACACTTGGCTGCTAACTGAAAAGTTGGAGGTTCAAATCCATCCAGAAGCACCTCAAAAGAAAGGCCTGGAAATCTACTTTCAAAAAATCAGCCATTGAAAACCTTGTGAAGCACAGTTCTACTCTAGTACACCTGGTGTCACCATGAGTCAGCATCGACTCAATAGCCACTGGTTTTGTTTGCCCATTTATTTAAATTTCTCTTAAGTATGAGGATCTCTTTTATAAAGTTAAACAATTTCATGGACCCATACGTGAAGTATTAGTTGAATTTTTAATATTTGACAATAAAAATTTATCATGACCTAATGGTGCTATAAATACAGTACCTTTAAACCTGAATTGAGCCAACACACCAAGTTTGATGCACATACAGATTTGTAAGTCAGTGGCTATTCCTCCTGGCCCATTAGGGGCCTAGAACCCTCATCTTGGCAACCACACCTTTAAAGGATATGGCATTCTCAGAGCAGGCTAATGACTCTTAACACTTATGATTAAGCTCCTAAGATTGGTTTGAATTAGAAAAATGAAAAAACCTTACTGGTTTATTTGTTCTTAGTGTGAGTATAGAAAAGGAGGCTTGTGACTGTTCTGGAGCATTTATGGAAGGAAGAAGAATGACTAGAAATAGGCAATCCCAGGGCTGAAGGTCAGGTGCTGGACAGCTTGCCTGTCAAGTTGGGTTTCTCTGAGAGAAAGAAAGCAAAGACCCATAGACTCCTGTGAATTCATGATTTCTGGGCTGAAGTACTCTTCAAGAACATAAGTGTCCCCATGGGAACGAAGGTGATCTCTTGGGAGATGAGCAGTGCCGGTAAAGAAAGTCTACTTTGGTAACTCTGTCCATGTTTAAATGCTTTAACGAAAGAGATCTCAGGAGACACTCTATCAGAGGCCTCTTGGGCATGCACTCCCGTATCTTAGCAGCTCCTGATTTTTTTTTCACTTTCTTTTTTATTGTAGTGAAAATGTACATAACAAAACATACGCCAATTCAACAATTTCCACATGTACAATTCGGTAACATTAATTACATTCTTTAACTTATGCAATCATTCTCGCTATCCTTTTCCAAATCATTCTACCACCATCAACATAAACTCAATATCCCCTAAGCAAAAACTCACTCTATCCCTCTCCCTCTCACCCTTGGTAACCACTAACAATCCTTGCTTCCTATACATGTGCGTATTTCATATAAGTGAGATCACACAGTATTTGTCCTTTTGTGACTTACTTATTTTGTTCCGCATGTTTTTAAGGGTCATCCATGCTATAGTACGCATCAGGACTTCATTTCTCTTTATGGTTGAGAAGTATTCCATTGTGTGAATATACCGCATTTTGTTTATCCATTCATCTGTTGATGGACATTTTGGATGTTTCTACTTTTCTGCTATTGTGAAAAGTGCTGCGATGAGCATTGGTGTACAGGTTTCTGTTTGCATTCCTGCTTTCACTTCTTCTCTATATATACCTAGGATTAAGATTGCTGGGACACATGTTCTGTGTGCCACTTTTTGAAGAACCACCACAGTGGCTGTACCATTTTACATTCTCATCAGCAATGGATGAGGTTTCCTATTTCTCCACAACCTCACCAAAACTTATTGTTTTCTGTTTTTTTTAATCATTGCAATTCTAATAGGGATAAAGTGGTATCTTGTGGTTTTGATTTGCATCTCTCTAATAACTGATAACATTGAGCATCTTTTCGTGTGCTTGTTGCCCATTTGAATATCATATATGGCAAACTGTTCAAGTCCTTTGCCAATTTTTTTTTATTGAGTTATTTGTGTTTTTGTTTGTAAGCAGAGAAGTATAGAAGTTTTTTTAAAAACATATTTTGGATATTAGACCCTTATTGGTTATATGGTTCTCCAAAATTTTCTCCCAATCTATAGGTTGTCTTTTCAAGTTTTTAATAAAGTCCTTTGATGAATAGAAATATTTAATTTTTATGAAGTCCCATTTATTTATTTGTCTTTTGCTGCTTGTGCTTTTGTTGTCATATCTGATAAATCATTGTTAAAACTAGGCCCTGTGGCCGTGCCCCTATATTTTCTTCTAAGGATTTTATGGTTTTAGTTTTTACATTCAGGCCCTTGATCTATTTTGAATTGGTTTTTGTGTATTGTGTGAGGCACGAATTCTGATTCATTCTTCTGCATGTGGATATGGAAATCAAAATTTTCCAGTTCCATTTATTGAAGAAACTCTTCTTTCTCCATTGAAGGGATTTAGCACTCTTGCTGAAAATCAGTTGACTATAGATGTATGAATTTATCTCTGGACTCTCAAGCCTCTTTCATTGATCTATATGCCTATCAAAACAGCCACACCTTAGATTCATTGGTCTTCACTCTGTGTGGGCCAACGTCTCCCCATTCAACTGTTTCTTATGCTCTTAATAAATCTCTTTGTTTTACTTTAGCAGAGTCTGAGAGTTTCGCTCTACAACATTTTGGAGTAGTTGGCAGAATTTCAAAAGCGTCTTGTCTTCAGTGAACCCCGAGATTGTTGGCAATTGGAGCTCCAGTGCCAGCTCAAGCCCATTGTGCTCAATCCATCTCCACAAAATCTCAAAATTGCGAAGGTAAGCCCTCTTGAATTTCGAGCCTATAGACAGCTCTCCAGAGATTTATTGTCATTTTCCTGTTTTTGCTTTTATTTTCTGTTCACGTTCTGAACATTTTGACAAGTTCAATCTGTCTTCTAGCAGGAAGTCCTGATAAGGTTTAGAACTCAATTTTTGTTTTCTCTAAGAGCACATAAGGCTTAAGTGCACCTTTAAGTTTCTAATAATTAAAGGTACTTAGTAAGACAGGAAATGCCAGCTCCAGAGATGGCCCTGGTTCCTTTTTGTAACTTGATTACTGACATGTAGTTACTAAGGGTGATTTAGGAGATCAATGGCTATTGTGGGGCTCATTTGACCTAGGTAAATTAACTTTTCTGTGCAGCAAATAAGAATGTAAAAGCGTCTGCATAAAGCAGCCATAGTGGTAAGTCTATTTTAATTGGTATTTAAAAACCTCTAAAAGGCATCAGAACAGTAAATTTTCATCCTTACAAGACACTGTTTCTAAACAGTCCAAACAAATTAAGAAATTGCAGTGTTAGAGCTCTATAACTTCTTTAGCTGTTTCTTCTGCTCCTGTCTCTGACGCTGTCTCTGATCCCTCTCCTCATTCTGCTCCTCCTATAGTTACTCGTTTTTATCCATCCTTACCTTCTTACGCTCCTGAAGAAATCTCTTTTAGCTTTTTGGGGTTTTGTTGTTATTGTTGGCTCTGTATTTTTACTTTTGTTTCTGTTTGTCTTTTTATGTTGTCTTGGATTTCGGTGTACAAATTAGCTTGATAAAACTGTAACAAAGTATCTCAGAGTCTTTTGAGCTGCCCCATTCTGTGGCAGTCTATTGCTAGGATATTGTCTTGCCTCTGAGAAACCAAAAGTAATGCTTCATTTTCAAATTCTGAAATTTTGTAAGTACACTTTTGGGTGGAATCACTAAATCTTGCAAGAATATAGGTGATGCCAATTCTCAGGGGGAGGTGGCAGCTCCTGACCAGTTTTATGATACAGTTTCTCAATAAAGAATCACAGTGCTAAATTAAAATAATCAACAGTTACTTTTAAGTACTAGTGTACTTATGGTCTAAAATAAGAGACTAGGTCTCTGGCTGGCAGAATGAATTAAGTTCAAACAGAAGGAAATCAAAAGCTTCAATCTTAGAACTTGACATCTTTGATAAGTGAGCCTGGATCCTCCACCCGTACCCCAACTTGGACACTGGTTTGGGATTCATATTTAAAAACACTAAGCGGAATTCCGGGCAACATGGCGCTATAGACAGAAGCACCACACTATCCCTCCACAGTAAAGATCCAAAAAACTAAGTCAAACAGAGACAAATGTCAATCCTGAAACCCTAAGCATCAAATGAAGAGATAAAGAACTCAGCCAAGCACCAAATGGAATAAAAACCTGACTGAGAACAGAGAGTGAGGAGAGATACATGCAGAGGTACCCTATCAGTTAAAGCAGCACAGATCCGCCAGCTTGGACTCCTATCAGAGATCAGTGAACAGGGGGCACAAGAAATCAGCTTCATGGAGCTTCCAGCAGGAGACAGAACTACCAGTAACCAGTGATATATATGCTTTCCACCCCCTACCCTCCTTCACCTCCACTTGGCCTCCTCTGCTTCCTGCGGCCACAGTCTCTTGGCTGGGAAGCACAAGCTTCAGCCTTGTGCCACTTGGATTCCACCCACCCATACTGGTCGGCTCCCTCAGTGCCATTTGTTGGCTGCTGGTGTTGCTTTTCTCCATTTCTTTTGATTTCTTCCTTACCTCTCACCACTTCCCGCTGCTTTCTCTCAAATACCTAGCTCTGTATGCCATCTTTGCTTCTTCCGGAAAGGCTGTGAAACACCACTCAATTGTGAAACTGCTTCCCAGCCCATGTCGCCATGCTGGTGGGAACCCCAGGGCTTTTTTTGTTTGTTTATTTGTTCTGATTTGATTGCTTTGTTTGTTTTCTTTTTCTTTATTCGGCTTGGGAGGCCCTTCTAGATGGGCAATCCTGCGCAGCTTGGGAGCTACTCCCTTACTCTGCACAGACACACCGTGGGATCCCTGAGGACATTTCCTTTTGCTTTTTTTTTTCTCGTTTTGTTTTGTTTTTTTTCTTTTCTTTTGTTTCTTTGTTCTCTCTATTTTTCCCTTTTTCTCTTTCTTCATTTCTCAGTTAATTGTCTCTCTATACTTACCTTCTCTTCCTGTTTCCTGAATACCTGGTGCTGTGTGACATCTCTACCTCTTCTAACCAGGTTCTACTTCACAACCTGAGAGCAACTTCCCTAGTCCTCGCACCCACACCAATGGGATCCCTGGAGGCTTTTCTTTCCTTTTTTCTAATTTTTATTTTTTTTCTTTTACCCTTCTATTTTTTCTTTTTGTTTTTCTCCATTTCTCAGTCTCTCATCTCTCCACTCCAATGGCAAGCTCCCTTAGCACTCTTTTTTGTTTGTTTGTTTGTATGTTTTTGCTCCTGTTCCTCTCTCCTCTATCCCATACCCATCTTAGCTCCACACATCACAATCTCCCCCATCCTTTCTGCCTACCTGTACTATGTGCTGAACATCACACCCCAAACAGCATAGGCACAGCTTGCCGGAACATACCCTGCACTGATTACCGGTTCGTCCTATTGGCCCTAGTATGTGCCACAAACAATGCATACCAGCAACTCCCCTTCAGCTGGACTACCCTGCTGTACCATACCTCATCAACTGACCCTGCCTTTTGAAGAAGGAGGCAAAAAGTATCGTGCCTACAGATGAGCAAACAACAAAGAACGCACTACCCCCCTGCTCAGACATAACCAAATAAAACAAAAAAGCAGGAAGAAACAAACAAATCTACAATCAATAAACGATGAAAATAACTACTGAAAGTCCCGAAGGCAGCAGACAATATCAAAACATACACAAAAACAGGACAGGATGGTTCCAGTAGGTATCTGAAATAAAACAACAAATGACTTCCAGTAGAAAAAAAGGCACTGCAACTACCTCGTAGGGAACTCAAATCTCTAATATTCAGAGCTATCCAAGAGTTGAAGCAAAAAGCAGACAAAAATGAGGAAAAAATAGACAAAAATGAGGAAAAAATAGACAAATTCACGGAAAAGGCAGACAAATTCAAGGAAAATACAGACAAAAAATGGAAGAATTCAGGAAAACAATACAGGAACAAAATGCTAAAATAAATTCACAACTAGAAATCATACAAAAACAACAACTAGAAATCCACAAGATAAACAACAAGATTTCAGAAATGGACAGCGTCATAGAAGGGCTGAGGAGCAGGTTTGAAACAATGGAAGATAGGATCAGTGAAATTGAAGACAAACACTTGGATACAATTCTGACTGAGGAAAAATCAGAAAAAAAAAAGAACCAAGAAAAATTAAGAAACCCTGAGAATTATGTGGGATACAATCAAAGGCAAAAATTTGCTAATGTTTGGAGTTCCTGAACAGGGAGAGAGAACAGAAAACACTGAGAGGATCATTGAAGAATTGCTGACAGAAAACTTCCCCAATATCATGAAAGATGAAAAGCTGACCATCCAAGGAGCTCAATGAACCTCATATACGATACAGCACAAAAGAAAATCACCAAGGCATATCATAGTCATACTCGCCAAAACCAAAGACAAAGAATCCTGACAGCAGATCAAGAAAAACAAAAAGTCCATACAGAAGAAAAGCAATAAGACTAAGCTGAGATTATTTGGCAGAAACCAAGCAGGCAAGAAAGCAATGGGATGACATATATAAAACCCTGAAAGAAAAAAATTGCCAGCCAAGAATAATATATCCTGCAAAACTCTCATTCAAATATGATGGTGAAATTAGGTCATTTCCAGATAAACAGAAAT
>NW_004444009.1:8229725-8261017 GCF_000243295.1 Trichechus manatus latirostris | reverse complement strand
CACCGGACTGAGTCCAGTACAGCTAGATGGTGCCTGGCTATCACCACTGACTGCTCTGACCAGGATCACAACAGAGGGTCCCAGACAGAGTTGGAGAAGGATGTAGAACAAAATTCTAACTCACAAAAAAAGACCAGATTTACTGGCCTGACAAACTGGAGAAACCCCGAGAGTATGGCTCCCAGACAGCCTTTTAGCTCAGTGGTGAAGTCACTCTCAAGGTTCACCGTTCAGCCGGGGATTGGACAGCCCCATAAAACAAAACGGGACTCATGAGGCACAGCAGTCCAGGGACAAGGACTAGAAGGCAGATGGGGACAAGAAAGCTGGTGATAGGGAACCCAAGGTTGAGCAAGGACAATGTTGACATGTAGTGGGGTTGTTAACCATTGTCACAGGGCAATATGTGTACTAATTGTTTAATGAGAAACCATTTGGTCTGTAAACTTTCATCTAAAGTACTATTTAAAAAATAAAAGATAAAAGCACTGTAAGCTGAATATACTAGAAGTAATTTGGAATTTTAGTGATTACTTTGGGAAAATGATTTCACATCTGTTCTGGGTTTGTTTTTTGGGTTTTTTTTTTGTTTGTTTGTTTCTACTTTTGGAAAATGAGCTCCCATTTGTATTGTTTTTCCTTCCCCTTTGAGGAACTTTTGTTGGTACTCAGATTTGTCAGAGGGTCTGAGATTTCTCCATCTGAGGCTTTGGCAAGTTAATAAGTTTTATCTAAAAACTGTTTTTCTGTTGAATTGAGTCGATCTTACCAAAAATTGCTCTATACACTTTGAGAAATTAGGTTCCCCTATCCTTGTTTTGTTTGGCACTGTATAAACCTATTCTTTGAGCTGGGTTTGCAGTTTGGTGAATTTATGTGGTCTTTCTGCCTTGTTCTGTTCCGAGAGCTTGCTTCTGGTCTAGAATGTTGTGTTTGAGTTTCTGTCACGTATAGGGTTAGAGACCATGGCTTACAGTTGCTGTTTTTTGTAAGGCTGTCTTAAAATCTCAATTCTTCCGTTGTCCAAGAAAAATTGTGTCTTATGATTTAGACTTTCACGTAGCTACTTTGAAAAACTTTAATACAAATTGTTCTATTTGAAAAGTGCACTAAAAAAAAAGATAAGTCATTTATTTGAATTGGTACAAGAAGACCTTAAAAAGAGACAAATTATCAAATTATTTATCCAAAAGATACTATAAAACATGCAGGAGATAGGGTTATAAAAATATAATACATTCCTCCTCTGTATAGTATTATTAAAACTAG
This sequence comes from Trichechus manatus latirostris, assembly GCF_000243295.1. Classification (NCBI taxonomy): domain Eukaryota; kingdom Metazoa; phylum Chordata; class Mammalia; order Sirenia; family Trichechidae; genus Trichechus; species Trichechus manatus. Next base: position 8,259,748 of record NW_004444009.1, on the reverse strand, counting down.
ATTATAACATCCCTCCAAAAAAACTTTATTCTTGTTGGTTTAGTGATAAATAAGCACGTATATAAATTTAATAGTTTGAATATTTCCAAGAATTAATGAAAGTGATTTTATTCTGAGAAAGATTTTTATGTTCTCTACTATGTCAATCTTAAAAGCGATACCTTAAGCTAGATACTATATGAAATATATTTTATTTAAGGAAAAGGGATAATTTTGTCTTAAAGTAAAACTAGTAGTTCCAGAGTGGGAAAAAGGAGGCATCGAACAAGCAGAGAGGGAAAGAAAATGGCTAAAAAGGAATGAGTTCATTTACAAAATTGCTAAAGAGCTTTGGTATTTTCTTGGTACATAAAAGGTTGTGATAAAGAGAAAGCAGAGTGACTTACCAAGAGAATATAAAAGGGAAAAACATAGTTATCTTTTGTCTTTCAGAATACCTAAGACAACCTAAACATATGTAAATGAATTTGGAATGACTAATTCTTGTCTCTAATCATGAGCCAAAGATAGGGAAAGCCAGGCAGGATCAAGCCTACTCAGCCCCCAGCCTCTGAGGTCATATAACTCCAGGGAAGCTTTTGAAAGACCCCTTCCAACTAGGTGGAGACCTTTCTAGACAAAAGAAAATAAAAAAGTGCTGCCTTGCTATAGTTATCAGAAATTAGGTGGATCCCAATCATAAAAGAACTGTAAACAAGTTTTCTGTATTGTAGAGAAATTCAAAGAAGCCAAAAGATAGAAATCCCAATGAGACATACCTGAAATGGCCTGGGGAAATGTTCCACTCCTAGCCAGAAACTTAAATTATATCCATATCAATGAATTGACTAATTGAGCAGAGACTTTGTGATTTCCAAAGACATTTGATAAAATCTTTAAGTGCTAAAATTAGATTGGGGAAAATATGGAAAATAGTAAAAGTTGAATGAAAAGTTAGAATATTTCAACAAACTTTATTCAACAGTAAGTATGTTTTATGGTATACAAGTTTAAAATAATTTCCAAGATCATTTAGGTAAATTACTTATACCAAATTGAGTTAATAGATATTCATCATAATTTAAGTTTATATAACCCACTGCCGTTGAGTTGATTCCAACTCATAGCAACCCTATGGGAAGAGTAGAACTGCCCCACAGGGTTTCCAAAGCTGTGAATCTTTATGGAGGTAGCTACCACATCTTTCTCCTGTGCAGTGGCTGGTGAGTTCAAACTACCGACCTTTCAGTTAGCAGCTGAGCGCTTTTACCACTGCGCCACCAGGGTGCCCTAAGTTTATATACTTTTGCTTTTTATGCCACAGAAAGGATATATATATATATATATATATATATATTTGGGACTGCTAATAAATGTGTTCATTTTTGCCATTTAAAGTAACATACTGTAAGAGATATGCAACAAAGACAATATTTAAGAGATTTATTTAAAAATTTTATTTCAGATAAAGTTTTATTTGTATGGCTGAAGTTTAGTGGCTTAATTTATGAGATTTTTAGGAGTTTTAATGTTAAATAGCATATAAAACAAAGAATTGGGTTACTTGCTGTTAAAACAACAAAAATTTTCTTTGACTACCTGGTTGAAAGGTTAATTTATTTTTTGTGTAATATGCCTCAAAGGCAAGAGTTCAATGACTCATTAGAATAAATTCCTGAATCAAAATCAAGTCACAGGGCTTTGAAAAAGGTTAATGTTTTTACCTTTAAGATTTTCAGTAAAATAACTCAAGTATTGTTTCTATACTCCTTACAACTTTGAAAATTCATGGAAAGCCACTAAAAGATTTCTTCCACTTTATGAAGGAAAAGTGCTAAAAAGATTTATTTACGATGTTATAAATTACGTGGAATGTGTTGTCAAAATCAAGAGAAGCACTTGATTCTCTGTGGGTTAAAATTTGTATGTTAGTGTTTCCTCTTATGTTTTTGCCTAATATTAGGCAACAAATGCATAACATTATGTCATAATTTTGTTATTTTTTAATTGCTAACTTGGTCACAACTTTGCTTCTTTTAAATCTAACATCATCAAAGCCAATGTTTTAAATGGGGAATTCACATCACTTACCCATGGAGTTTTTACTACTACTCAGGTATCGAGAGACTTGATAATCTTGGTATAACCTGATTATATGATATTGTCTCAATGTTAGTATGTATTATATCTGAAGCTCTTTGACAATAAGGTTAATCATTATATTTAGAGATATTTTGTCTAAAGTTTTTTTTAACTGACTTTATTTGGCTTTGCATTACTTTTATAATTAATTTATATCAGGTCTTTCCCTTTTTAAGAGTATTATTTTTATAAGTTAATCATGGCCATATTAAGTTTTGTCATCTGCAGATAAGTTTTTACTTTGCTGAATTGCTGAAAACGTTTGGCCACAAAAAGACAGACTGTATTGGACTCATGAAAAGGATTGTGATATTTTGAATGTGGATGCTACTATACTGAATCATGAGAACTCTTATGTAGGAGCTTATGGGGTCACAGACTGTGGCTGATCCAGAATCACGTAGAACAGAAATTAACTACATAAGACTGAGAAGACTAAAGAATTACTGTGGATGTATGTGGAAATATTGCTGATGTTTTAAGGCCCTTCTTTCTGCATATAAGAAACCATTTTCCCCCTTTCTTCTAAATTGTCTAATAGGTTTAGATATTGTAACACTCAAATTAGATGCTCCTATTGGTAAATTTAACAAAGTTGTAAATATCATAACCAGAGAAGTGTCTGAAGTTCAAGCTACGATTTTACAAAATAGAATGGCATTAGATTTTGTTATTCTCCCAAAGAACAGTTTGTGACTTAATAGATAAATGTTGCTGTGTTTATATAAATACACAATCTGAGGTTTTGCAGAATGTAGTTGCTGCTGAGGCACATGAAAAGCAATTATGATGCTGCTTATGTATAAACAAACACTTCATGAGATTTGTTTCCTTGGTTCAAATAGCTTAGGGTCATTGTTTCACTGGTTATTTCAGACAATTGGCCTAATATTATTGTTAGTATTTCTGTTCTACCTCTTAGGTGCGGTGCCTGGGATCTTAAAAACCAGATGGTGCCCAATTACCATCATTGAATGTTTCTGATGAAAGATTCTAAAGCAGGATCATGATCAAAAGGAGGGGATGATGAAAGAGTTGTAATTCTCCTGGAATCCAGATATTTCTGGCTTTCATGGAAGTTGGGGTAACCCACACAGACCATTGCCCTTGAATGTCTTTTTGAACCTTGAGCTTTGAGAAAAAAACTGGTTCCTGAAGCCACTTTTGAGTCAAACAATGGTCCATATAAACTAGTAAGACCTTTTTGCTCAGGACCTTGTGCTTTTTTTGAAGAATTCAGTCTGTTTCAGGAACAGACCCCAAAGATCAGGCTGGGAGCTATGTTTAGGGTAAATTAGTAATTATTTTAATTGTTCTTCAAGAAAATGTTGTATGAAATGCCTGTATAATGTTTGCAATCAAACTGTCACCCCCCGCCCCTTGCTGTGCAGAAAATTATGTATCTTGAAGAAACCAAGTTCTCAGAGGAGACTGGCCTCACACCTTGAGTTAGTCTTTTGGAAAACCAAGTAATTCCTCCAATGTGGTCTTGCCCTGCACTTACCTTAATTTAAAATCACAGAAGCAGAATATCTGTGCAGAAGATACATTTATAATGGTGATCAAATAATTTGTATGAAAATCCATGAGCAGAATAAGGGAATGTGTGAGGGCACCCTAAAACTGAGGCACTTGGCTTAACTAAAATGGTTGACACAAGGTCTGGCCCAGACTCCATTTTGTCTTAGGCTCCATTTCTGCTTCTGAGAAAGTGACCCATGACTGTTGGTGGATAAACCAGGGAGGGAGAGCCTGCCCTTTGGAAGAACACTTAGTATGTTTTAAATAGATTAACTAAAGACCTCCAACAGTTGGAGTTCAATCTGTATTATAGTGATAATCATGTATCTTTTGCAACCCTTAACTGAATGTTTTTCTTCTGCTTTTGGTCATTCAGGAGGTCTCATGCCTTAGGACACCTGGACTTTAGATTGTCTTGTAAAAATGTCAAGGAGTATGTTACTGTAAATCCTTAATCCAATATTCTAAAGAATAACTTTTCACAGATGAAAGATGTCTTTGATAAATGGAAACTAGACTTTCCAGGCCTGCCTGATTTCACCTCAAAAGATTATGTATACTGGAGTAGATATCTGTTAAAGGACTCATTAGAACCCCGCTGGAAAGGACCAAAGCTTGCCCTCATCACCAATCTGTATGCAGCTGAACTATGGAAGATGTTAAACCTTAGATATGTTTGTTGCAGCTTAAAGGAACTAAAGCACTAGTTTGGACTTGCCAGTCATCTGGAAACTTAACATTGAAGCTGAAAAACCCTTGTGGGCAGAAGCAGACGACTGTGCCTGAAGCAGACAGTTTTCCCAAGACCTCTCACCCATTCTGTCAAATTCGAGTCCCTGAGGTCTTTGTACTTTGTTTAAATCCTTATTGCTTTTGAGGTTGCTTCACACTGGTCACGGGGTTATTGACTGGTAAGAATTTTCCATACAGACTATTGATATATTTGCTGTTTTCATATTCATTGCTATCCTTATGCTGGTTTCTGTATTATACACTGTTGGTATTATTCCCTATTCTCATACTATTCTTTCTCCATGAAAATAATAGAATATTTATTGTCAGTTTAACCTTTTAGCTGCTATTTTGCTATTCACCCCATTAGCTTACTAGAGTTGTTATTGGCCTATGACCTAAACACTTGTTGCCACCTGTCTTAGTTATCTAGTGCTGTTATAACATAAATACCACAAGTGGGTGGCTTTAACAAACAGAAATGTATTTTCTCACAGTCTAGGAGACTAGAAGTCCAAATTCAGGGCACCAGCTCCAAGGGAAGGCTTTCTTTCTCTGTAATCTCTGGAGGAACGTCCTTGTCATCAATCCTCCCATAGTCTAGGAGCTTCTCAGCACAGGGACCCCAGATCCAAAGAACGTACTCTTTTCCTGTGCTTCTTTCTTGGTGGTATGAGGTTCCTCTCTTTTCTACTCAATTCTCTCTTTTATATCTCAAAAGAGAGTGACTCAAGATACAACCTCATCCTGTAGATTGAGTGTGCCTCATTAACATCATAAAGGTTAGGATTTAAAACACATAGATAATCACATCAGATCACAAAATGGTGGACAACTACACAATACTGGGAGTTATGGCCTAGCCAAGTTGATACACACTTTAGGGGAATGCAATTCAATCCATAACACCACCCTAACCCTCATCTCTTTCCTAGTTGCTATTCTTGCTATTCTTTTGCTCCTGGGATTACCCATACTGTCATTCCCTGCTTTAAAACGTCAAGCAGGTATGCCAAAGGCAATCTGGCTTCATAAACTCCCTATTTCTGATTTACCTTTCCTTGACATCTTTATCTGGTTACCTAAAGGTGCTGCCTCATGCATTCAATTCATATTATTTACTAATCTGCTAATCAAATGTTGCCTGATTACTAAGAACACCAATTTAAAACCTGTGAAGAGAATTATGAACTCATAGTTCAGACAGACTCGAGCTTAAAGTCTTACTATAGTAAGCAGCCATCTGAAAGAACTTCTGAAACACAGCAACAAAATAAAGTTCTCTCTTCAAAAATATTCTAGTGGTAGGGCCAAGATGGCAGAATAGTCAGATGCTTCCTGTGGTCCTTCTAACAACAAAGACCAAAAAAAAACAAGTGAGTCGGTTACATGTGACAATCTAGGAGTCCCGAACATCAAAGACAAAACTGAGGAGTCGGAATGAGTATCAAGCAGAGGGAGAGACAGTTCTGAAGCAGGGAGGATTTGCCAGACCTGACTTGGCCAGCATCCTGCAAGCTGGATCAGCTGGTAACCATGGACTGAGGCAAGTAGTAGCACAGTGGATGCAATTTCCACTTTGGGAGAAAGCGAGTGGCACAGAGTCTGCACAAGTCTCTGGATCCAGGGGAAGTGGCACTGGATCAGCAAAAGTTAAGTGGAAGCATCTAACCTACTGGATGGGATCAAAATAACACTTCCCCTCTGGGAAGTGCCTCTTGCCCCCTCACTCACTCCCTCCCCACTCTGCTCCGGTCCAGGTCCTGCTTCAGCAATCACCGTGCCCCCTGGGCTGGAAGTGGGACCCATCGTGAGTGGCCAAGCCAGTCTCCCACTTTGGAAAGGGAACAAATAATCAAATGAACAAACAGGAAAAAAGAATCTGCCAGCTCCTCCAAGCTAGGACCTCAGGGAAGGTACTGCCCCTTTGCCTAGGCACAGGCATAAGGGGTCCATGGACTTCAAAAGCCTTTCACCCCCGCCTAGACCTGTGTGGGCCCATTTCAACAGCATAGGCCCTCATTAGCATAGTACAAGAGAGTATATACCTGAAGCCAATTTTCAACTGCAACAGCTAAGGGGGAGTGGCAGATTTGAGACATTTGACACCTCTCTGCCCATTAAGCGGGGTCCTCACCTACTCACATCAGGGGCCAGAGGACTGGTAACTCCACCCACTTCACCTAGCCAACCACAACAGGGTCCGAGAATAAGTGGTACCTCCCAGTCCTTATAGCCAACAGCATTTGGTGCCCAAAATCCAACTGCAAAACCCATCCACTTACTTGCTCTAGGGAACAGGGACATGCCATCCACCCAGGCACTCAGGGGAAGCCATCAGCCCCCTATCTTGCTCAGAACATAACCCTCTACTGCAGCCAGATACCTGTGCCTGCTCCAATCACCCCTACATAGCCCTGCCCATCTAGGACTGTAAGGGAGAGCCTGTACCACACACTCGGTGACTGACTACCTGGACACCTGAGCTGAATCCACACAAGAAAAGTAAACAACCACCTGGGCTCACATACCTAGTAGCAGCTCTAACCACCTGGTGACAGGATGTGAGAGCTTCAAAGACATCAATAATCAAAGTAGCTCACACGACCAGCCTATTTGGGCATATTGAGAGAAAAAGAAAAAAAACCAAGAAGCTAGGACACAGTAAGCAAACATAAAATAAGTAAATACAATAACTTATTGATGGCATAGAGACAACAGTCAATATCAAATCACATGAAGAGGTAGACCACGATGGCTTCAACAAGCAACCAAAACAAAGAATCAGAAAACCTCCGAGATGAAGATAAGATCTTGGAATTACTTGAGATAGAATTCAAAAGATTAATATATAGAGGTCTTCAAGATATCATGAAGGAGATTAGGCAAAATGCAGACCAAGCATAGGAACACACAGATAAGGCAATAGAGGAATTTAGGAAGGTTACCCAAGAGCAAAATGACAAATTTAACAGGCTGCAAGAATCCATAGATAGACAACAAACAGAAATCCAAAATATTAACAATAAACTTTCAGAATTAGACAACTCAATAGAAAGTGATAGCAGCAGAATTGAGGCAATAGAAGTCAGATTAAGTGGGATTGAAGATAAATCACTTGGTACCAACTTATTTGAGGAAAAATCAGATTAAAAGATTTAAAGGAATGAAGAAACCCTAAGAATTAAGTGGAACTCTATTAAGAGGAATAACTTATAAGTGATTGGAGTACCAGAATGGGGGGATAACAGAAAATACAGAGAGAATAGTTGAAGATTTGTTGGCAGAAAACTTCCCTGATATAGTGAAAGATGAAACAATATCTATCCAAGAAGCTCATCGAACCCCACAAAGGGTAGATCTCAAAAAGCAAGTCACAAATACATATAATCAAACTTGCCAAACCAAAGATAAAGAGAGAATTTTAAGAGTGGCTAGGGATAAATGAAAAGTCACTGACAAAGGAGAGTCAATAAGACTAAGCTCTGACTACTCAGCAGAAACCATGCAGGCAAGATGGCAATGGGATGACATATATAAAGCCTTGAAAGAAAAGAATTGTCAGCCAAGAATTATATACCCAGCAAAACTTTCTTTCAAATATGAAGACAAAATAAGGGCATTTCAAGATAAACAGAAGTTAAGGGAATTTGTAAAAACCAAACCAAAATTACAAGAAATACTAAAGTGAGTCTTCCAGTTAGAGAATCAATAATATCAGATAACAACCCAAACTAGAACACAGGACAGAACAATCAGATGTCAACCCAGATAGGGAAGTCACAAAAATAAATCAAAGCTAAAACACTGAAAATAGGGAAAAAGAGACATCAATATGTAAAAGATGACAACATTAAAACAAAAAAGGATTAAATAGTGTAGTCATAGAAGGTTCATATGGAGAGGAAGTTATAGCAATATCAAGAAATAAAAGATTGGCTTACACTTAGAAAAATAGAGGTAAATTTTAAGGTAACCACAAAGGAAACTAACAAATATACTCATCAAAATAAAAAAGAAGAAAAACATGAAGACTCAGCAAATAAAAAATCAATAACAATGAAAAAGATAGAAAGAAAATACATAAAGAAAAACAACTCAGCACAGCAAAATAAGTGGAACAAAGAAACTGTCACACCACACACACAAAAAAAAACATCAAAATGACAGCACTAAACTCATACCTATCAATAATTATGCTGAATGTAAATGGACTAAATGCACCAATAAAGAGACAGAGAGTGGCAGATTGGATAAAAAACACGATCTGTCTATATGCTGTCTACAAGAGACACACCTTAGACTCAAAGACGTAAACAAAAACTCAAAGGATGGAAAAAATATATCAAGTAAACAACAATTGAAAAAGAGCAGGAGTGGCAATATTAATCTCCGACAAAATAGGCTTTAAAACAAAATCATCACAAAGGATAAGAAATTATATTATATAGTGATTAAAGGGTCAATACACCAGGAGGACATAACTATAATAAATATTTATGCACCCAACCACAGGGCTCCAAAATACATGAAACAAACTCTAACAACATTGAAAAAAGAAATAGACAGCTCCACAATAGTAGTAGGAGATTTCAACACACCACTTTTGGTGAAGGACAGAACATCCAGAAAGAAGCTCAATAAAGACAGAGAAGATCTAAATGTCACAATCAATCAACTTGATCTCATAGATATATACAGAACACTCCACCCAAGAGCAGCGAAGTATACTTTCTTTTCCAACGCACATGGAACATTCTCCAGAATAGACCGCATACTAGGCCACAAAGCAAGTCTTAACAGAATCCAAAACATTGAAATATTACAAAGCATCTTTTCTGACCATAAAGGCATAAAAGCAGAAATCAATAACAGAAAAAGCAAAGAAAAAAAAGTCAAATACACGGAAACTGAACAACACTTTGCTCAAAAACTACTGGTTATAGAAGAAATCAGGATAAAATAAGGAAATTCATAGAATCAAATGAGAATGAAACACATCCTACAAGAACTTTTGGGACACAGGAAAAGCAGTGCTCAGACTCAATTTACAGCAATAAATGCACACATCCAAAAAGAATAAAGGGCCAAAATTAAAACATTAACCCTACAACTCGAACAAATTGAAAGAGAGCAACAAAAGAAGCCCTCAGGAACCAGAAGAAAGCAAATAACAAAAATTAGAGCAGAAATAAATGAAATAGAAAATAGAAAAACAATGGAAAGAGTTAACAAGACCAAAAGCTGTTTCTTTGACAAGATCAACAAAATTGATAAATCATTGGCCAAACTGAAAAAAGAAAAACAAGAGAGGAAGCAAATAACCTGAATAAGAAATGAGATGGGAGATATCAAAACAGACCAAACTGAAATTAAAAGAATCATAACAGAATACTATGAAAAATTATTCTACAACAAATTTGAAAAGAGAGAGAAAATGGACAAATTTCTAGAAACACACTAACTACCTACACTAACACAAACCAAGGTATAAGAATTAAATAAACCTATAACAAAATTGAAGAGGTAATTTTTAAAACTCCCAACCAAAAAAAAAAAAAAAAAAAAACAAACAGCCCTTGCCCTGACGGCTTCACTAGAGAATTCTACGAAACTTTCAGAGAAGAGTTAGCACCAGTACTGCTAAAGGTATTTCAGAACCTAGAAAAGGATGAAATACTCCTGAACTTTCTATGAAGCCAGCATAACCCTGATACCAAAACCAGGTAAAGACACCACAAAAAAAAGAAAATTACAGACCAATATTCCTCATGAACATAGATGCAAAAATCCTTAACAAAATTCTAACCAATAGAATTCAACAACATATAAAAAAAAAAATGCACCATGACCAAGTTGGATTTATACCAGGTATACAGGGATGGTTCAACATTAGAAAAACAATCAATGCAATCCATCACATAAGTAAAATATAAGAACCACATGATTTTATCAATTGATGCAGAAAAAACATTCCACAAAATCCAACACTGATTCATGATAAAAACTCTCAGCAAAATAGAAATAGAAAGGAAATTCCTCGACATAATAAAAGGCATTTATACAAAGCAAACAGCCAACATCATCCTAAATGTGGAGAATCTGAAAGCATTCCCCTTGAGAACGAGAAGCAGACAAGGATGCCCTTCATCACCACTCTTATTCAACATTGTGCCGGAAGTCCTAGGCAGAGCAATTAGGCTAGAAAAAGAAATACAAGGCATCCAAATTGGTAAGAAAGAACTAAAAGTATTCCTATTTGCCGATCATATGATCTTATACACAGAAAACCCAAAAAAATCCACAAGAAAACTACTGGAACTAATAAAAGATTTCAGCAAAATAGCAGTGAGGATACAAGATAAACATACAAAAATCAGTTGGATTCCTCCACCAACAAAGAGAACTTTGAAGAGGAATTCATCAAATCAATACTATTTACAATAGCCCCCAAGAAGATAAAATACTTAGGAATAAATCTAACCACAGACGTAAAAGACCTATACAATGAAAACTACAAGATACTACCTGCAAGAAACCAGAAGAGACTTGCACAAGTGGAAAAACATACCTTGCCCAGGGATAGGAAGACTCAACATTGTGAAAATGTCAATTCTACCCAAAGCAATCTACAGATGCAATGCAATACTGATCCAAATGCTGATGACATTTTTTAACAAGATGGAAAAATAAATCACCAAATTCATATGTAAAGGGAAGAGGCCTCGGATAAGTAAAGCATTACTGAAGAAAAAGAATAAAGTGGGAGACCTCACACTATCTGATTTTAGAACCTATTACATTGCCACAGTAGTCAAAACAGCCTGGTACTGGTAGAACAACAGCTACATAGACCAATGGAACAGAATTGAGAATCTAGACGTAAATTCATCCTCCTATGAGCAGCTGATATTTGACAAAGGCTCAAAGTCCGTTAATTGGGAAAAGACAGTCTCTTTAACAAATGGTGCTGGCATAACTGGATATCCATCTGCAAAAAACTGAAACAAGACCCATACCTCACACCATGCACAAAAACTAACTCAAAATGGATCAAAGACCTAAATATAAAATCTAAAATAATAAAGATTATGGAATAAAAATAGAGAAAACGCTAGGAGCCCTAATACATGGCATAAACAGAATATGAACCATAAGTAACAAGGCACAAACACCAGAAGAGAAACTAGGTAACTGGGAGCTCCTAAAAATCAAACACTTATACTCATGAAAAGACTTCACCAAAAGAGTCAAAAGACAACCTACAGACTGGGAAAAAATTTTTGGCTACAACAAATTCGATCAGTGTCTAATCTCTAAACTCTACAAGATATTGCAAAACCTCAACAACAAAAAAACAAATAACCCAATTAAAAAATGGGCAAAGGATATAAACAGGCACTTCACCAAAGAAGACATTCAGGTGGCTAACAGGTGCATGAAGAAATGCTCACCATCATTAGCCATTAGAGCAATGCAAATTAAAACTACAATGAGATACCATCTCACCCCAACAAGGCTAACATTACTCCAAAAAACACAAAATAATAAATGTTGGAGAAGTTGTGGAGAGACTGGAACACTTATACACTTCTAGTTAGAATGTACAATGGTACAACCACTTTGGAAATTGATTTGGTGCTTCCTTAAAAAGCTAGAAATGGAAGTACCATACAATCCAGCAATCCCACTTCTTGGACTATATTCTAGAGAAATAAGAGCAGTCACAAGAATAGACATATGCACACTTATGTTCATTGCAGCACTGTTCACAATGGCAAAAAGATGGAAGCAACCTAGGTGCCCATCAACAGATGAATGAATAAACAAATTGTGGTACATACATACAATGAAATACTACACAACGATAAAGAACAATGATGAATCCAAGAAACATCTCACAACATGGATAAATCTGGAAGGTATTGTGGTGAGTGAAATTAGTCAGTCGCAAAAGGACAAATATTGTATGAGACCACCATTATAAGAACTCAAGAAAAGGTTTAAACACAGAAGAAAACATTCTTTGATGGTAATGAGGGTGGGGAAGGAGGGAGAGGGGAATTCACTAAATAGATTGTAGACAAGAATCATCTTCGGTGAAGAGAAGGACAACACACAATACAGGGAAAGTCAGCACAACTGGACTAAACCAAAAGCTAAGAAGTTTCTTGAACACAACCAAATACTTCGAGGGACAGAGTAGCAGGGTCTGAGGTCTGGGGACCATGGCTTTGGGGGACATCTAGGTAAATTAGCATAACAATATTTATTTAGTAAATGTTCTGCATCCCACATTGGTGTGTGCGTCTGTGATCTTAAAAGCTAGCGAGCAGGCATCAATTGATCCCAACCAAGTTGGAGCAAAGGAGAATGAAGAACACCAAAGACACAATGGGAATATTAGCCCATGAGACAAAAGGGTCACATAAACCAGAGACTCCATCAGCCTGAGACCAGAAAAACTGGATGGTGCCCAGCTACCACCAATGACCACCCTGACAGGGAACACAACAGAGAGTTCCTGATGGAGCAGGAGAAAATTGTGGTGCAGAACACAAATTCTTGTAAAAAGATCAGACTTAATGGTCTGACTGAGACTGGAGGAACCCCCGAACTAAAACCATTCTCAAAACCCACTTTTCAGACAAAAACTAGACTGGACTATAAAACATAAAACAATACTCGTAAAGAGTGTGCTTCTTAGTTCAAGCAGATACATGACATCAAATTGGCGGCTCCTGTCTGGAGGCAGGATGAGAAGGCAGCAAGGGACAGGAGCTTGTTGGATAGACACAGGAAACTTCGGGTAGAAAGGGGGAGTGTGCTGTCACATTATAGGGATTACAGCTAGTGTCACATAACAATATGTATATAAATTTCTGTATGAGAAATTAACTAGAGCTGTAAATTTCACCTAAAACACAATAAAAAAAATTCTAAAAATGCTGTCCTACTGGGAAATATAAATCCAAGTCCGTGTAGAAGAAAGCATTCTTCCCAAAATGGAGGTTGATAATATAATCAAAGAATTTCTCAAAAATTCTTTATCAAAAGGAGGGAAGAAATAAGAACTTCAGAACAGAGGTGTCTGACATATTTAGGGTAACTGATATAGGACCAGGTCCAACTCCATTTTGTTACAAACTCCTGCTTCTGCGTTCCTGAGAATGTAATTTTGACTTATTCCCATTCATATGTATATGGATTTGGGTCTCTGGCTGGGTGGGTGGAACCAACAGACAATGTGGCTACACCTAGGTAAGCCAGGGCAAGCGTGGACAAATTCAGGAAAGTCCAGGAAGGATCAATCAATCAGAATCTTGCTGGGAGGTTCCTGATTTCACCCTCTATCTATCCTGGCAAAACAGTCACTCCTTGGATTCAATCATCTTTACTCTGTGTGGGTTAACGTCTCCCCATTTAAATGTTTCTTATGTTTTCAATAAATCTCTGTTTTACTTTAGCAGAGTCTGAGAGTTTCACCCTACAACAGTTTCAATAAAACTTTATTTGCAAAAATAGACACTAAACCAGATTTTGTAGGTGTGTTATGGTTTAATGCCTCTGTTCCAGCCCATTCTTCACCCTACTGAATCCTTTTCCTTGTTGCTATTATTCTTTCTTCTGTGTCGTTCTCCATATCATAACAATCTTGCCTTCCATCTTCTCCCACAGCCTAACCCTCATGGTTTTCCTTCCCCACCATGCAGCTTACCGTGAAGGATCTTCTACCCCCATTGCAAACTCCCCCTCATTGCAATCTTCTACTTCCTTCCTTCCCTCCCCCACTATGCATCCTTATCTTCAGAAGATCCTTTCTTCTCCATCCCAATGCTAACTCTGACACCAGTTCAAGCTCCCCACCTCACCCCATGCCCACAAAGAAGATAGAATCAGCAGTAGTGCAGGGCATTCAATACTGAGCTTGGGCCCATGTGGTGTATGTAAAACCATGTGCATGCAGTATACGTGAAAAATAATTGCAGATCATCCATCTCAATTTATGTACCTCTTTGGCAGCCTTTGTTCTGCTCTCACGATGGAGTCAATGAGGATCTGCCAAGTTTATAAATACTTCCTCTGAATGACAATAAATGTGGTCTCCCCTAGTCATTCACTCCATAGATAAAAACTTAGTGAGGTTGCAATAGCACTGACACTTAAAGTTAACTGTTTTCTTGCTTGATCTTAACACTCCAACCAAACAGATTTTGGGGGCCTCCTATTCATGGGTCACAGCTGTCTATCCATGTCCTGCCAGTTGGAAGCTAACACATTTGGATGCCTGCCTCTCACACTGCTCTATTCTGTGAAGTCAAGACTATTGATAAAATCCAGATGGTTTACAGAAGGGTCTAGAGAAGATCGTTCCTCTGGACACTTGGCTGTACCTTCCTCAACAGCAGATGAATTTACCAGATGTGACAAAAGCGGTTCTTTTTCTTATGGAAGACAAGATTGTCCTTCGTTTTGATAAGCCCTGAAGAACGTGTAGGTATGTAAAACATATTAATAATATATCATCTCCTATTTGCTTTTTCTCTTAATTCCTTCTTCCTTATTCTTTTTTGTAACTTCCTGGCTGCTTAATACAACACCAGGTACACAGAAGGCATTTTGAAGTGTCTTCTTGTCATCACTACTACCAACATCTCCAACACTCTTCCTTTCTTCTATACGCATTCAGCTATGCAAAACTCATTCTACGTCTTTGTAAAAAGTTTTTAAGTGGTTAGTTGAGGCTACAATTATTTTAATTTTTTTTTCCTGAATTGATAATTGAATGATTAGTCTTTTTTTTTTTTCAATGAAAATCACCTTGAGTTAGTATGCTGACAATAAGCTTAAGGGGGAAAAATCACCTGGAATTCTGTTTTCCTTCCTTATTCATTTTCAAATCTGTGTATATAGAGAAAAGACATGGAGACACAAAGATGACATAGGTGAGAAAAGAGGTTATAGGGGCATAAGGAAAGAATCAGGGGACCAGAAGGGACCATCTGACAAAAATACCTGCTGGTAGAGACAGTGACATCTTTGTTGCATGTTCTTCCCTTTCCCTTCCGCTTTTGTTTCTTTTATGCTTCTATTTCCTCTTTATCTCCCCTTTTTTCTTTTCTTTCTACTCTCTCCCAATTTAAAATAAAGAAGAAAATGGGATCAAACCATTATGCTTTATTTTTCAAAGATTATTATCTCTACCTAAGTAACACTGAATGAAGATTTTTCTATTTTGAGTTTTGTATAATTTAATTACTAATTATTTGAGTATAGGATATTAGATATTTAGCCTGTTGCTTCCACGTGCTTTGAGAGGTATAACTCTAAATGGAAAATAAAATATCTTCATTGTCAGAACAGAAACAGCAACGATTGATTTAGGTTATTTGTTTCCTTCCTTCTTACTTGTTTTCCTTCCTTCCTTCTTTCTTTCCTTCCTTGCTGTCTTCTTTCTCTCTCTCTTTCTTTCCTTCTTCTCTCCTTTCCTTCCTTCCTTCTGTCTTTTCCATCTTTCCCTGGCTCAATCCCTATGCTGAGGTCCAGCCAGTCTGGCAGAGAGGTGACCCACAGAGCATCCCCAAACATCCCAGCTTCAGCGTCCCAGGCATTTTTCTGTTACTCACAATCAGCTGTGTCACTTGGATGACCAATGAGCAAGGCACTCACCTTGGGTTCCTCCTGGGGGGAGTAACAACTCACAGCAGTCCATCCCCCTCCTGTGGAAACCACCTGTGACTTTAACTACCACAGGGCTCAGGGCTCTGTACACAACATGGTCTTGACTCAGTAAAAAGTGTTGATTGACTGGGGACCAGATGGTCGACAGACCAGGCCCTCGTTAATGCACAGTAAAAATGACGCTAACTGTGCTCAGAGTCACACAGAGGTGGCTGTGGGGAGTCAGCACAAGTTCTTCCACTGTCAGGGCATGTGTACTTTGCAGCCCCAAAGATACAGATTCAAGCCCTGGCTCCAGCTACTGAACTTACTGATTAAGAGACTTTGGGCTTCTTACTGTATATATCTGAGTCTCTGTTTTTTCATCTTTAAAACAGAGCTAACTCTGCTGATCTCACAGGCTTCTCTTGAGTATCTAGCTTCTGTAAAGCACCTAGCATAGCACGTAGTAGAGGGGAAACAGCAAAGAGAATTGGAGGGGTAGAAAAGGACAAAGGACAGCATCTAACAGTCTGTGCAAATTAATCTGGGGGTTGCTTGGAAGAACTGATCCAAACAAGTGCCAGGTACATAAGGCTCCAAAGGAAAAGTTGGGCTTCTGTGCTTTGCGTGATGGTGCAGACTTGCTTATTTTCTGAACTCGTTAACTACACAGCACCATCTAGGGGCAGAGCATGTTCCAAGTAATATTAGTCTCCACCAGGTCCTCTGACCCAACACAATTCCCTTGTCCCTTTTTGTCCGTTTCCCCCCAGCCCTCCTGTTGCCTCTGCTCCCCTCCCACGCCCTTTCCCATCCCACCCTTATTCCTTTTTCCTTCTCTATCTCCTCTTCCTGGGACAGTGTTTTTCACAGTGGGGTCCATAGGGCTTTGGACAAAATGATTAATCTGTGGGAAGTCAGATAATGACCATTCCCAAACATCTCTTTCCCGTCCTCCTCTGCTCCATGTCACTGACTTCCTTTGGATGGCACTGGAAATTCCCAGAGAGTCAATGCCATGTTATCTCTGGGCTCTGACCAGCCCATCATGGTGCCATGGACAGCCAGGTCTTGGTTATTACCATTGCAGGCATGAAGAGAGGAACACTCACATATCAAGTCCATGTCCCCTGGGCCCCCTTTCGGTAGTGTGAATTCCGCTGTTCTCTAGCTAGAGAAAGAACTCTACCCAAAGAGCTCACAAGCTAAAGGAAACAGCGGAGTGTTCACTTAAGATGAAAAGTAAATCTCAAAAGAGTGAAGGAAAATTTTGGCCAAGTCTGCATGTTATGAAACTTGCCATTTTCTATTCCTCATTCTAGAAATCATTATTTAAAAACAATGTTGAATAGAAAGGCAGAATTCTTTCTTTTAAAATACATTTATAAAGATATTTTGGATTCAGTTCAGCATTCTCTCCACACCTCGTTAAATCTCTCTCATTCTTCTCAAGAGCTAAGATTTGCTTTCAAATCCTTACAAGTGGCGCTTGAAATAGCATCATTTGTTCAATATAAAGTGTTTTTGAAAGCTCAATAGGAACTTTGTACTGTGATAATGAATTTCCTGAAACATTATTAGAGTGCATCACTCCACAAACATATGTGTTCTTGTGTTACCCTGCAAATTATTCAATAAGCCAATTTTAATCTGGAGCAAGGAAGAACAAATATAAACTAATTGTGTTCCCATTTATTCATCTGTTCCCAAAGCCAAATAGTGTAAGTACAACTTTCTGCTCTGATTGTGGCTATTAGCAAAATAAAATTTGTTTGAATTTTAAAATTTCTCTAGTTCACATTAGAGAGTTAAACTTAGCAAATACTTTTAAGTTCCAACAGTTTTGACCAAGGCAAAAACTTATGTGGAAATAATTACCTGAGTCAACTGAAGACTCAATAGAAACACAACACATACATTTCCTACTCATTTTTCCCTTACTGATGATAATTTGTTACATGTGTTACGGAACTATGTGCCCAAGTGAATTCTGTCTAGAGCACCCTCTCCCTCTAATGTCTGCCTAGACAACACCTAATCATTCTTCGAATTTTAGCCCAATTGCTATTTTCTCTGTAACACCATCTCTTAACTTCCTGGGACAAACGAGGTGCTGTCTCTCGATATGACCACTCAGAGAACTTTGTATATGGCTTCATTAAGACAATGGCATTATTATATTATCATTTTTGCTATTAATGCCAATCTCCTCCCCAGCACAATAATAGTTCCACTCTGTGCCACTCTTCTGAGAGCTTTGCATGCATTTACTTATTTAACCCTCACCAAAAATTCCGCCTCCATTGAGTCACTCATAGTGACCCCATGGGGTTTCCAAGGCTGTAAATCTTTACAGAAGCAGGCTGCCACATCTTTCTCTCTCAGAGCAGCTGGTGATTTCAAACTGCTGACATTTTTGGTTAACAGCCAAGCATTTTAACCACTGTGCCACCAAGGCTCCTGTTTTAACCCTCACAATAATCCTTAAAGAAAAGTTTCTCAACAAAGTTTCCGTGGAACCCTAGAGTTATGGCTAGGGATTCCATAATAAATCTTGAATGACAAAAAAAATACACATAATTTTTTTTAACTGATAATGTTAACTCAATGCTAGTACTCTCGGTGATAGACTGTGACCAAACAGCCCAGTTAACAATTCCATTAGAGGTCTTTCTGTCCTGTATGGTAGTGCACAGTAGGACCGCATTCATTTGATTGAGTCCATTGTCAGGTTTTGATGCCCTTGATAATTGGTGAGCACTGTATTGTGAAGAGGAAATGATGATAGGCTGTTGACCTCAGCTTCTCCTTTCTGAATTACCTCCCTCAGACTCGTCTTTTAGGCCACTGACTGACTTATATACCACAGTTAAGTCTTGGTTGGGTGATCATCTTTCCATCTTTTGTCTTGTTCTTTTAAAGTCCAAACTTAAAAAGAGTTACCCTATACAGAGACTTGGCTCTATAGGTCCTCCCTCTCTTTCTCCTCATCTGATTCAGTTGCAATTGCAGTTTCAGCATAACCCATTGCCATCAAGTCGATTCCGACTCATAATAACCTTGTAGGACAGAGTAGAACTGCCCCCATAGGGTTTTCAAGGCTGTAATCTTTACAGAAGCAGACTGCCACTTCTTTTTCCCATGGAGCAGCTGGTGGATTTAAACCACCGACCTTTTGGTTGGCAGACAAGTGCTTAACCACCGCGTCACCAGGGCTCCTTCAATTTCCACATAGACATTCGAAAAGCACCAACAGCTGCAGGACGCAACAGCAGAGTGGCACTCTTGATGGACTTTAGTAGCATGTATTATTATCTATTCTCACGATAATGTTGCTTAAGAAACAACCCTAAAACTCAGTGGCTTAACACAATACCAAAAATCAAACCCATTGCTATCGAGTCCATGCTGACTCTTAGTGATCCTATATGTTACAGAGTAGAACTGAGTTCCATAAGGTTTTCTTGGCTGTAATCTTTACAGAAGCAGATCGCCAGGTATTTTTTCTGCAGTGCCACTAGGTGTACTCAAACTGCCAAACTTTCAGTTTTGTCAGGTGTAAACCGTTTGCACCACCCAAGGACATCTGCTTAACATGAAAACCACTTATTATTGCTTGTAAGTTTCTGTGTTGACTGGGCAGTTCTGGTCCTGACTGGATGTAGTAGGGCTCACTCATGGGTCTGTAGTCAGCTATGGGTCAACTGTGACTTTTTTAATCTTGGCTAGGCTCTCTCACATGTTTGAAGCTTGGTTGGGACAACTGGGCTCACTCAACTCTGCTCCATGTGGCCTCTCATTCTCCAGCTTATTCTCATGGCGAAAGCTGAGAGAGAGGTATGTAATACCTTTGGCATATTGTTAGTGCCATCATATTCTGTTGACCAGAGAAGGCAACAAAATTAGCTCAGATTTAAAGGATGGGGAAGCAGACTTCATCACTTGATGACAGGAGCTGCAAAGGGGCCATTTTTGCAATCAAACTACCAATTGCTGCTTTGGGTATTGACCGTCAGAGAAGACAACGCCGCAATCTCCTAGAGAAGTAGAAGAGACTCTAAGAAGATTCCGCATGTGCTCTCCTGAGTACATATAGACAAAGCCTAAGGAAGTCAGAACTACTTGAAAGGATTCTAAGGATAGTCTTCTAAAAAAAAACACGAAACTACAAATCCAGAGAAACACTGATTGTTAATGTTTCTTTTACACTCTGGCTGGTGGGCCTAGAAATATGGGTGATTTGGGAAGCTTCAGAGGTTGCAACAAAGTCATGGAAAACACATGGTTTGTTTTGTTCACATTGTAGCATCTTGGACCACATCCTGGGACATGACATGTAAGTGCGGGTTGCTCTCATTTAGCTCCTATGTAATTGGTAGTTATATTTCAACAATTTAAGTTTATTGTGTCAGATACACTACATTTGATGATTTGAAGTAACCCCTTCAGGTTGCCCTCTTGTTGGAAGAACCTGCTTTCTGGTCACCAGATTGCAAACACAAGCTTTCTTCCTTCAGCCTTGCTTCTTAGGCTGTACTTTTTCAGTCCTTAGCTCTGTGTCTGCCTGTCTCCCTTCTTCTCTTCAGTCTCATTTTTATCTCTTAGCCTTTGCTTCTTTGTTTGAGTAAGCAAATAAACCCAGAAAGCAGTGTTTAAGAGGCAAAATTCTAAAAACAATCAAACAAACAAAAATCCAGCTGCTACAATTTTAAGCTCATTAATGCTTGTGGGGAAAACTGCTGAGTGTAAAATATATATTGGTAACATTTTTAAAGAGGAATTTGACAACTCTATCAACATTTAAAATTTGTATATCCTCTTATGTAGCAACTCCACTTTGGAGAATTTACTCTATAGATAAACTTGCATAAATGTGCAAGTGTGTATGTGTGCCTGTGTGTGTACATAGACACATTATTGTACCAACTTATAAAGGATGTTGATAGCAGCATTGTAAGAACGGGAAGGTAGTAACAACAAAAATGTCCACCAGTAGGGCCTATTTACTAAATTAAAGCACATTCACACACTAAATTACCACATGGCCAATAAAAAAAATAAGGTAGATCTACATGCACTGAAAGATGTGTAAGATATATTGTTAAGTGAAAAAGAATCAAGTTACAGAAGAGTATACTATGTGTCTTTCCGGGTTAAAAACTTAGGTAATTTTTGTGTGTGTGTGTGTGTGTGTGTGTGTGTGTGTACGTGTCCAAATTTTTTTGGATGTACCTAAAAAGAACTGTGATTGTTATTATCTCTGGGGAGTCAAACTGGAGGGTAGGGGAGGTAGAGATTTATTTTTCACTTTATAATCACCTGTACTCTTAGAAAAATTTCCACCAGAAGCATAATTCATATTTATAAATTAAAATATATAATTAATTCACAAAGTTATTTAAAGTATCTTTCATATCCAGAGTCATCTGTATCCATCAGGGTGCTTCATTACTGACAGTAGAATCTACTCTCATCAGTTTGAGCAAAACCAAAACAGCTGCCGTCGAGTCAATTCCAACTCATGGCAACGCCCTGTGTGTCAGAGTAGAACTGCGCGCACTCCATAGAGTTTTCAATGGCTGAGTTTTCGGAAGTAGATCATCAAGCTTTTCTCCCAAGGCATCTCTGAGTGGATTTGAACCTGCAACCTTTTGGCTAGCAGCCAAGTGCGTTAATGTTTGTACCACACAGAGACTCTATAGTTTGAACAGCTAGAGATTTATTATGAGATACTGGTTAACTCACAGAATTCAGGATTATGGGGTGGGGGGTGGCTGGAGCATTGGGTTCTAGACTAAACTTCTAGGAACAGACAGCTCCTAGAGTCACAGAAGTGTGATGAGGGAAACACCACCGCCACTGTGCTAGACTCACACTGCCTCTGCCACTAGCCATGCCCAGCCTCGTGGAACTCATTCCAAACTAAATCTTGCTCAGGTAAATCTGAACCTGTAGGATCTAAGTCACATGTCTGTGCTCTAGAAGCAAAAGAAACTAGGAAATGTAAGGTTTAAAAAAAAAATTCTCCTTGGGAAGGCGATTTCCAATGTAGGAAATACCAAAATATGGAAAGATACTATTTAAAACATGTAGATCAGTTATAAATGACAGACTTTCATGATACAGCTCTATATGTTACTCCTGTTGGGATCCTATTCAGTTAAACATATCTTATGAGGGAAAAAATTTATCCCAAAACTGTGCTCATGTAAGATTGAATGATAACTGTGGCCCAGACCATCTCTTGGTTAATCATTTACCAATTATGTGTGGGAAGCTTTCTGGAAGAAAAAAACTAGAATTTCAAAGACCAGTGAATTCAAGCAAATCCTGAATTAGATGGTTTTTCTCACAGCTCTAGAATAGCAATGATGGCTACCATTTAATTAATGCTCATTATATGTTAGGCACCATGACAGGTGTGGTATAAGGCCTAAAATTAAGATTCAATATAATGGTCTGCTTTGACATCTGGTGAAATCAAGACCTCAAATGGCCTAACCACAGATTCCCTTCCACGCTCTGCTTCCGCAGGTGAAGCCCCCAGCCAAATAACACTTCTTATTAAACAGACCAGGTACAGTTCCTGCTTATTCCTGAATAGCAGGCTTCAGTTCTCTGTCAGCCTATGGAATTATTCAAACAAGCCAATCACCCTCCCACAGAACCAAGGGGCACTCCATCCTCTTGGTACTACAAAGCCTGCCTCCCACAGTCCTTTGTTGTTCACTCTGTTCCTGAGTGCAGTCCCTGTGTGGCCTTGCATGGTGTGCAGTGTCCTCCTTTCCTGGGCTGTGAGTATATGTAACTAACAATCTACTGTCAATTTCATCTACCCAGTGTCAGGTGCCATGTTTTGCCATCCCCATAATCCTAGGGCAGAAATCTCTCCCTCACCAATGGGGTGAATAGTAGGCAGTTAAAACACTGGGGTCTTTATGTATGAAACAAGAAATAAAAATTGCTTTAAAAAATATTACTGCGGTCACAACCCCTACAATTTACTGTATCAGTCAGAGTTCAATCAGAGAAGCAGAGCCAGTAGAAATATATATTAAGAGATTTATTGCAAATCTGCATACCACAGGTTGTTAATGAGTCTTCCGCCAATCCTGATGCTGCAATCTTCTTCTTATAGATCAGCTTCTGAGATTATTTGCTCGACCTACAGATTGAATAAGTCAGGTGAAAGGATACAAGCCTGACACACATCTTTTCTGATTTTAAACCTTGCAGCATCTTCTTGTTCTGTTCAAACACCTGACTTTTGATCTATGTTCAGGTTCCACATGAGCACAATTAAGTGTTCTGGAATTCCCATCCTTCGTAATGTTATCCATAATTTGTTATGATCCACACAGTCAAATACCTTTTTGTAGTCAATAAAACACAGGTAAACATTTTTCTGGTATTCTCTGCTTTTAGCCAAGATCCACCTGACATCAGCAATGATCATCCTCATTCCATGTCCTCTTCTGAATTTGGCTTAAACTTCTGACAGTTCCCTGTCAATGTATGGCTACAGATGTTTTTGAATTATCTTCAGCAAAATTTTGCTAGTATGTAGTATTAATGATATTGTTCCATAATTTTCACATTCTGTTTGTTTGCCTTTCTTTGGAATGGGCACAAATATGGATCTGTTCCAGTCAGTTGGCCAGGTAGCTGTCTTCCAAATTTCTTGACATAGACGAGTGAGCTCTTCCTGTCTTTTTTACTGAATTGAAACAGAAATGTGTGGCTCAGATCTAAGGATTTCATGAGAGGAGGGAGAACAGTTCAAAATAGTTTCTGTATTTATTTTAATTTAAAGAAAAGAAGATACTGTTTGTAAAGTAGCTAAGCTGAGACAGCTAGCTGCAGAAGTTCCTAGAGGACAAAAGATGTTTAAAAAACAGAGATTCAGATTTAACTAACATAGTCCAGAAAATATATTAATGCAGGCAAGAATCATTTGAAAGTTTCAGTGTAAATTTCTGAACTGTCAAAATAAAATATTGCAATGACACAAAAAGCAAAGTCGTATTTTTAAAAACAAACACATTTAAATTTTTAAAATAAGTCATTTGTGTTTGGTTTCAAAAGAAGTTGAGTTAGTGGAGAGCTACTTGCTTTAGCAGCTGGATGCTAATGAGTGCGTGAAGACAATGATAATGCACATAAGCCTGATAAAATCATCTTTTTACACCCAAGAATAGCACTAACTCACTTAAAGTTGCTGAGTCTGGGACACCTAGCTGAGTGAATTTGTACTTTTCAGATTGCAGATGACAGAAACTTATTCAAACCAGGTTGGCTGAGGAGAGGTTTCATATACCTGCAGAAAGGACCCCAAGGATGCCTTGTGTGGTGTAATGAATTGCTTTTATATGGCCTTTCTAGCCATGGTCTTGTAACTCCCACAAAATTATTGGCTGAGACTATGCAAATAAGATGTATAAAATCCTTACAGGGATTGGACAGTTTTCTATGACTATGCAAATAAGATGACAGTGGCCTACGAAGGGGATTGGTTGGTTTTGCCATCCTGCTAGCCTTAAAAGGGCTAATCTCAAAGAGGTTCAGGGGGACCTCATTACCATCAAGAAGAAGAGTCTGGAGTGGAGCATGTCCTTTAAACCAAGAACAAGGAGTCCCTGTGCTAAGAACCTCCAAGACCCAGAAGAAAGAGCTAACTCTGAAGACAGCAAAAAAACAACAGCAGTGAGCTTGCTCAGCCCACAGAGTGAGAGCTGGGTACCTTCACGTAGGAAGCTTGCCAGTGGAGCTAAAAGAGTCGTGACAATTCTCTGTGCAGGGAAGAGGCCCGAGTGTGCCCAGTGCAGGGGTTGCCTAGGAGGATCTTGTGCAGGGGTCTTCCTACAGCAGGAAGGAGCCAGATACCTCTGGGCAGGAGGCTTGTCAGCAGAGCTATAAGAGCTGTAATACAATGTTTGCTTTCTATGAATAAGAATAATGGCTTTCACCTTGCCATCACTGTGTAAGTATCTTGTGTGTCTGGCTCCATCACATATGAACGTAGGACCCATGGAATGGCTGATGCCAGTCAGTGTACGTGCCTCATTCCTAGCAGTCCAATGGCTGCCTGAAAGTCTGAGGCACAGCCTGTCTACATGTGTAATGCAGATAGACAGACATGTACATGCATACACACTGGAAATTCACTAGCCCCATCAAGCCATCTCTGATTCTGCTTCTTTCCAAGTTAGTTTCCATATATCCTGCTGAAAAAGGTTTGTTCTGCACTATGGGTGGTGTGGTCATTCCACAGCCTCACATCTCTACTCCCTAGAGATTTGAGACTCTCAAAGAAACCCCAGGGATGGGCTGTCATTGGTCTATCTTAGGCCTGGTTGGTGCCTAACTCTGGTCAATTAATTGTGGCCAGGGCAGGTGGATAATATGATTGTCCTGGCCCAGGTACCTCTGAACCAATCACTGTGGCTGGTAGGATGGGATCTATAAGGAAATGGCAAATCCTTTTCAAACCACAGGGTTGCTCTGGGGAGAAAGAATATGTCCAGGAGAATGTGGGAAGGCACTCCTTTGGGCATTCTTAACAGTAGATATTCATTATACAGAGACAACTAATAGTTTGTAGTTTCATTTTTATTCATTAACACAAAAACATCAAATTGCTTTTCCATTAGAGTAAAAACACTACTTCAAATGATCATTCCATGTATCCTATGTGCAAAATTAAGAGCTATTAGCGTACTGTCTTTAAGGGACTACAGGTATAAAAATGACTCATCGCAGTTTATGAACACATACCTCCCCCTCTCACACCTCCAAGAGCTATTGCTTCTTGGAAACCTTCCATTAAACCTTTGATTAAGTTCAAGGTGATTGAACTATTATAACTTTAGTCGAATTCTGGTAGACTCATCCCCTGCCCCACTCCATTCCTATGATTGTTGCTTTACTCATTCACTCAACACATTAATGAGTGCCTATTATGTGCCTGGAATATAGATATAGAAGAGAGAGAGAGAAATAAAGCGTAGCCCCTGCCCTCGAGAACTATATCAAGTAGGGGACATCAGACAAGTAAACAGATTACTGTTTGCACTTCAAAATACCTCCTTATCCTAACCCATTGACAGCTAAATTTTTTCAAGCAGGGACTAACTTTCATTTACAAATACAGATAAGGATTAAAGTATAAATGTCCATGGGAGAACTAAGGGTGCACACTAAGGTAAAATGACTGCTCTTACATTCTTTCCTGTAAGTAGAGTGACCATATAATTATCATTTATACTGGACCATTTCAAGAGTGAAAAGGGGTGCTACCCAGACAGGATAAGCAGCATTGGTGGTTCAATGGTAGAATTCTCACCTTCCATGCTGGAGAACCAGGTTCGATTACCAGTCAATGCACCCCATGCACAGCCACCACCTGTCTGTCATTGGTGGCTTGTGTGTTGCTATGATGCCAAACAGGTTTCAATGGAGCTTCCGGACTAAGATGAACTGGGAAGAAAGGCTTGGTGATCTACTTCTGAAAAATTGCCAAGGAAAACCCTATGAATCACAATAGTTCAATCCAGAATTGGTCATGGGGATGGCACAGGTTTGCTGGCAACATTTTGTTTCATTGTGCATGTGGTTGTCATGAGTTGGGGCTGACGTGATGGCAGCTAACAACAACCCAAATAGGACACTGGGAGAACTGGGCAAATTGGGACAAATAGCACTGTAAATTTGATAGAAAAGAGTATAGATGGGACTTCATAAGGGCTGGGAGGAAGGGAGTATTGGGAGAAGCAATTGAAAGACAGGGATGAAAGAAGATCAAATCCTCATATTTCACATTGGCACCAATGGGAAACACTGAGTTAGGTAGATATTTGGGATATGAAAGGCTGATTTGACTTGGACTCATTTTGAAACTCCGTTTGCCTGTGAAGAGCTGAGTATCTGAGATGCAGGCAGACGACCAAAGGTATGGATGAGTTGGAAGTTACTTGTGTAAATTGGGTGGTGAAAGCCATCCTCAGTCACTGATACTTGGACCCTTGTCCTCACAGAATCTGGAAGAGGGCAGGGTGCATCAGGCTGTGAGCCACTCATGGCGACTTGTACCCAGGACTAGCACATATTTGGTAAACAAAGACAGAGGCATGGAAGCAAGAGGAAAAGGGAAACGTGCTCTGGGGAAAGAGGCAGGAAAGGGGGACCTAGTGGGGAAGGGAGCAGCTCTGCAGGCAAATTTCACTTATTTCACAATTTTGTCTAAAGTGAGAACTGCCAAGAGAAGAAAAAGTGGGGCTGTGAGGTGTGGGGATGCCAGGCATGGCGGAAAATTAGTGGATAGTAAAAAGAACAGGTGAGAGAGGTTAAAATAGAAAATGTATGCTTTTACGAAAGACCATAACATTCTGCTCTCTACAAGTTAAAGAATCAATGCTCTTTTCCATCTAGCTAGTAAGGAACCTGTACTTAATGCTCACACAGCTTCTGAATAAGGTTCAGAGGCTGGACAGCAGGGATACTCCTTGGAAGCCATGGTTTGGTAAATTCCTTATAGTTGTTCCTTTGAGGACCATCAGTGAGCTTTTATTCATGAAGATGAATTATTGGAAGCAAGCTCTACTTAATGCTATTTCATTGTGTAACTTTGCAGGCTTTATTCACAGACTTTAAATACACCTTACAGACGTTCCTACCAAACGCCATATTCTGTAAGTCTAGACATGAGGCGTGTAGTTGGCACTTGGTATTTTCACAGGATAGCAACTGTTTGGGAAAACCCTCCTGTCTTTTTCTGAAGTCAGAATGCTCCTGAACCATTTGCACTTTCTCTCTCTCTCTGCTCTGCTTGCTTCTGCATAAAGTGAAACTTGGAGTTCTCTGTGAAATTACCACTAGCCAGGCATCGTTTTAATGAGTTGTTAAACATCATCTGTTTTCCTCTGGATAATAGCAGTCACTGAGCTCTCTTCACCGTGAAAATATGAAGTAGCATATTTCATGCACTTGCTTTTATGAGTCCTTTGGCTCTTCTAGGCTTTTCTTTGCTTTAGTTCAGTCCACAAAATAAAGTGAGTATCTGTTAATATTTCCCAAGATCATTATTCAATAAAAGAACCACTTGATATAAATAAGGATTGCAGAACTCCTTGACTGACAGTCTTTTGTCCAGAATTATTGAGGCTATGGTGCTTGTGGCACACAGCTTCTCAAACTTCAGTGAGCCCAAGAAACCCTGGAGGAGTTTGTTAGCAATGTAGAGTACTGAATGAAACCACCCAAAGATTTTGATTGAGTGGGCCAGAGTTGTTGTTGTTCTTGTTGTTGTTAGGTGCCACTGAGTGAATTCCAGCCCATAGAGACCCTATGCACAGCAGAATGAAACACTGCCTAGTCCTGTGCCATCCCCACAATCGTTGTTATGCTTGAGCCCATTGTTGCAGCCACTGTGTTAATCAGTCTCCTCGAGGGCCTTCCTCATTTTTGCTGACCCTCTACTTTACCAAGCATGATGTCCTTCTCTAGGAACTGATCCCTGCTGATAATATTTCCAAAGTATGTGAGATGAAGTCTTGCCATCCTTGCTTCTAAGGAGCATTCTGGTTGTACTTCTTCCAAGAGATTTGTTTGTTCTTTTGACAGTCTATGGTATACTCAATATTCTTCACCAACACCACAATTCAAAGGCATCAATTCTTCTTTGATCTTCCTTATTCGTTGTCCAGCTTTCGAAGGAAGATGAGGCAATTGAAAATACCACCTTAGTCTTCAAGGTGACGTCTTTGCTTTTCAACACTTTAAATAGGTCTTTTGCAGCTGATGTGCCCAATGACATGCATCATTTGATTTGGGTAGGGTCCAGAAATTTGCATTGCTAACAAATCTATCACTTGATTCTACAGCAGGTGGTCTGAGGAGCAAACTTCTAAAAATCCTGCAATACATACAAAAATCATTTGGATTCCCTACACCAACAAAAAGAACTTCAAAGAGGAAATTGCCAAATCAATACGATTTACAATAGCCCACAAGAAGATAAATATTTAGGAATAAATCTAACCAGGGTTGTAAAAGACTTATACAAAGAAAACTACAAGACGCTACTGCAAGAAACCAAAAGAGACCTGCATAAGTGGAAGAACATACCTTGCTCATGGATAGGAAGACTCAATATTGTGAAAATGTCAATTCTACCCAAAGCAATCTACAGATACAATGCAATTCCGATCCAAATTCCAATGGCATTTTTTAATGAGATGGAGAAACGAATCACAAAATTCATATGGAAAAGGAAGAGGCCCCAGATAAGTAAAGCATTACTGAAGAAGAACAAAGTGGGATGCCTCACACTACCTGATTTTAGAACCTATTATACTGCCACGGTAGTCAAAACAGCCTGGTACTGGTACAACAACAGCTACATAGACCACTGGAAGAGAATTGAGAATCCAGACGTAAATTCATCCACCTATGAGCAGCTGATATTTGACAAAGGCCCAAAGTCCATTAATTGGGGAAAGGACAGTCTCTTTAACAAATGGTGGTAGGATAACTGGATATCCATCTACAAAAAAACTGAAACAAGACCCATACCTCACACCATGCACAAAAACTAACTCAAAATAGATCAAAGACCTAAATATAAAATCTAAAATTATAAAGATTATGGAATAAAAATAGAGACAACACTAGGAGCCCTAATACATGGCATAAACAGAATACGAACCATAAGTAACAAAGCACAAACACCAGAAGAGAAACTAGGTAACTGGGAGCTCCTAAAAATCAAACACTTATACTCATGAAAAGACTTCACCAAAAGAGTCAAAAGACAACCTACAGACTGGGAAAAAAATTTTGGCTACAACAAATTCGATCAGTGTCTAATCTCTAAACTCTACAAGATATTGCAAAACCTCAACAACAAAAAACAAATAACCCAATTAAAAAATGGGCAAAGGATATGAACAGGCACTTCACCAAAGAAGACATTCAGGTGGCTAACAGAC
>NW_004444009.1:8217613-8228626 GCF_000243295.1 Trichechus manatus latirostris | reverse complement strand
CAGACTTAATGGTCTGACTGAGACTGGAGGAACCCCAGAAAACATGGCCCCCGGGCTATCTGTCAACCCAGAACTAAAAACATTCCCAAGGCCAACTCTTCAGGCAAAGATTAGACTGGACTATGGGACATAAAATGATACTTGTGAAGAGTGTGCTTCTTAACTCAAGTAGATACATGAGACTAAACGGGCAGCTCCTGTCTGGAGGTGAGATGAGAAGGCAGAGAGGGTCAGGAGCTGGTTGAATGGACATGGGAAATCAGAGGTGGAAAGGAGGACTGTGCTGTCACAGTATAGGGAGAGCAACTAGGGTCACATAACAATGTATGTATAAACTTTTGTATGAGACACTAACTTGAATTGTAAACTTTCACTTAAAGTACAACAATAAAATAAAAAGAAAAAAACATTTTATCTAATTATAATGCTCAACATGAAGCCATGTCTAATTACTTATATTGATAAGTTACCTTCATACAGCATACACAGCATTCTATGCTCAATGGAGTAATAATATCTCCAAGAATGCTACAAAGAACCTTCAGTGAATCTTCAGAAGTTTGGCTAATTCCAAGTGGATCAAAGGAATAGGCTACAATGGTCAGAAACACTGAAAAGAAACCAAAGTTTTATGAGAGTCCACAAGGTGCAATTTGATGCTTGTGTCTTGAACATGCAACTAGGATAGCATCTAACGTCTTGCTCAAAATAGCCTCTGAGACATTATCAATACGGCAAAAGGAGAAAATAAGCTTCATGGTAAAGGGATAATTACTGACCCTATGAAAGTTATTAATATAATTTTTCAAATGTTTCCTAAATATTTTACTTATTCAATAAACATTTATTTGTGTCTACTCTGAAAAAAAAATCTTGCAATACATTCCTTTTTCTTATTAGTGAAGTGGTGGTTCATAGGGTAAATTTGTTCATTCATTTATTCATTTGCTCATGTACATATGTACTTATTCATTCATTCAAGTAATTATCACTTACTATGTGCTTCCTAACTTGATTTTCCACTTCTAATGACTTTTAATTTAAATTCTATTGTCAAGTTTCATTTTTCTTGGGAGGCAACCCAGGGCGAGGCTCATAAGAGACAAAGTGAAATTGGCTGTGAAAATGGTCACTCCAGCTGCAGGCCAGGAGGTGGGAGGGATGATATCCAAGCAGTTGGAAACCATCTGGTAGGAAGCTAATTCAATGATGACACTCACCTAAGGAACTTGACTATTTGTCTAAGCCTCCAGTGGGAGTGATCCCTGGCCCCTTAATGGGCTGAAACCATCTCAAGTGTTATGAGAGAATGGAGATTTCAACATGTGTGATGGGAAAGCTGAATAAGATCTTTGTTTGGGCAGCTAGCAGGCCTCCTTCTCTTTTCTTTACTATTGTACTGTGACCAACAATTACGTGTTTGATTTTGTTATAACTTAAAAATTATCATGATCAGTGTGGAATGATGTCTTGTAAATGTTCCACATGGATGCAGCTCCACATCCTCAGATCTCTCAAAGTATTTCTGGGGGATTCCAATCCCTCATTCAAACATAAGTTCCATTTTAGGACTGACCTCAAATCAAAGAGTTAGTTGCAGACTCCCTGGAAGAGACTTCAGCCTCCTCATAGATCAGGGTATGTGAAGCAGTGCTGAGCTTTGGTTGGTTGGTTGGTTGGTTTCCATTTTTAGTTTACTTTTTGGAAGGCTGGTAAACTTTTACAAATATCTGGTGGCATGAGTGGGGAGAGAGATGTCAGGAAGGAGGATTGTACACCCCAAACCAACTTCTGACCTCATTTTTTTAATGGACAGTGATCTGTCTCGGAAGAAGACTAGGGTAAGTCAAATTTGTATGTGTGCGTGGGCATGTGTGTGTGTGTGTGTGTGTGTGTGTTGGAAGAGGAAGTAGTATGGCAAGAGTGTGTGTTTTTCCAGAGATGTAGATGTGAAGAATGTGTGTTGAGTGTGTGTGTGTTATCTTTTTGTAGAGAAGACAGTTTATGAGTGAGTGGGTATGATGCAACAAACAGGTAACTAATCACCAATCCATGCTAAGAAATTTGCATTTTGCTTGGCTTACCAAGTGGAATTTTCAGAGCGCTAATCTTTGAAGTATATGGAGAAGAGTGATTTCAGCTAGGATAAAGAGAGGTTATAGACAACAAAAAATCTAAGCAGGAAGAAAAAGGTGTTGGTGAGAATGTGGAGAAACTGGAAGACTTGTCCATTGCTGGTGAGAAAGTAAAATGGTGTAGCCCCTGTGGGAAACAGTTTGGCTGTTCCTCAAAAAACTAACCATAGAACTACCACATGACCCAGCAATGCCAATCATAGGTATATACCCAAAAGTCTTAAAATCTTGGACTCACACAGCTACTTGTACACCAATGTTCACTGCAGCATTATTCACATTAGCTAAAAGGTGCAAACGACCCAAGTGCCCATCAGCAAATGAATGGTCATATATACAAAATCTAGTATATACAGACAATGGAATATCATTCTGCAATAAAGAGAAATGAAGTTCTAATACATGCTATGACATGGATCAACCTTAAAAACACCATGCTGAATGAAATAAACCAGACACAAAAGGACAAATATTGCATGATCTCAATTATATGAAATATCTAAAATAGGCAAATGCATAGAAACAAAAGTAAATTCATGGTGACGGGGACTGGGGGGCGGGGAGTAGAGGGGAATGGAGAATTATTGTTTAAAAAAGAAAAGAAAAGAAAAAGTTACTCATGTAATTATTTGTTTAATGTCTATTTCCACAACTAGCCTGCCTATTATAGTGGTATCTCTAATGTTTACAGTGACTGCACATAAAAAAAAAAAAAAGGCAAGAGAGGGAACGCCTATGGGTGGCACAGTCTCACCTAGGCAGTAAGTAGCAGAGCCTGTGCCCTTCTCGTCCACCATGATAAACAAGGATGCTCATGGGGACAGGCCACCCATATAGGAGGGTGATACATACACTGGAGTTGGTCCCAGATACTGCTGGCAAATGGGCATGCAGACACCCAAGTACTGCCTTCCAAGTAGTTTTGCCCGTGAGTACCCACTCCGCCCCTCCACTTTCCCTCCTCCTGCATTGTCATTCCAACCACAAACGCTGGATCAGGAGATTTTCCTACTCGCTGCGACACTCTGTGGCAGTCTCACTAGACAGCTGTAATAACATCATGGACCAGCTTTCTGGGTGTGTGGTCTGTGTAGTCACACAGGCACTTGTGTTTAGAAGAGCCCATGCTTGGTTCAATGCTCTGCTGTCACCATCTTGAAATTTTTGATAATTTTCTAACAAGGGCCCTGCAAGTTATGTCACCAGCCCCGCTTGCAGAGTCAAGAGGATGCTTCTGGCTCTGGGCTCCCCAGCTGTGTCCTTTGGAACAAAGCGGGTCTGTGAATCTCTTTAGGTCTGCTATCCATCTGCCATCTCCCTACTACTACAGGAAATGGACCTAGAAAGCCAGAAGTGAGGAGAGCTATTGTAATTTATTACTAGCGCTGGTAGGATGGGGGAGGGGAAGGCACAGAGGAAGACAGGGAGTGTTGGGACTGAATGAATCTTGATTAGGGAAGGTGACAAGAAATGGCTCTCAGAACAGGACCCAAGCCCAGGGACAAGTACTGTTCAGGGGGGCAGAGGCCAACCGCCTGGTGGATGGGCTTCCATGGCTGACTCTCCTTTCCCCAGCCCAGCCCAGGCCTTGGCCCAAATCCTGGGGAGACCAGAGCCCACAGGCCTTATATGGCTCATCCTCACCTGGCTTGCCTGAGGTTTGAGATGCTGCCAAGGACAGAGCCTCTTTCTGCTGCTTCTGCATGCTCTGTGCCAGCACCCTGCCATGCCACCCTGGCCTCATCGTTCCTGAAAGGAGCAAGCTCATCAAACAGAAGTGAACTCAGGGTCTTTGCTGGTAACTAGTTATTAGTCTTATTAACTGCCATCAAGTCAGCCTAGCACTAAACCAAAACCCAAATCAGTTGCCGTTGAGTCAATTCTGACTCGTGGTGACCCTATGTGCTACAAAGTAGAACTGTGCTCCATAGAGTTTTCAATACTGTGATCTTTCGGAAGCAGATCACCAAGCGTCTCTTCTGAGGCACCTTTGGGTGAATTCAAACCACCAACCTTTTGGTTAGTAGTCAAGCACTTAACCATCTGCTCCACCCAGGGGCTCCCAGCCTAGTACTTAAAAAAAAAAAAAAACTCGTTGCTATCGAGTCAATTATAACTCATAGCAACCCTATAGGAGAGTAGAACTGCCCCATAGGGTTTCCAAGGAGAGGCTGGTGGATTCAAACTGCTGACGTTTTAGTTAGCAGCCACTGTGCCACCAGGGCTCTGTAGTACTAAACCCAAAAACCAAACCCGTTGCAGTGGAGTCAATTCCAACTAATAACGACTCTATAGGACAGAGTAGAACTCCCAAGGAGCACCTGGTAGGATGGAACTGCCAACCTTTTGGTTAGCAGCTGTAGCACTTACCCACTACACCACCAGGGTTTCTGTAGTACTAGCTGCTATTAATTGAGCATTTGTTACATACCAGGCATATTCTTACACTTCATCTTCAACACAGAGCTGTAAGGTAAGTTATATCATTCTCCCCATTTCCTGGATGAAGAAACAGATGTCCAGGGGGAGTATAAAACTTTCCAAGGTTGACAGACCTCATATTTGCATCCAGGCTTTTCTGACAATAGAGACCAAGCTTTTTCCCATTGTGTTTTATTGTCTCTCTAATATCTACCCATCTCATTGGGCTATTGGTGCATTCTTTTAATAAAGTTTTAAAAGCTCTTTATATAAAAATCCAAGGTATAGCAGTGCCTCCTTCTGACATAGTTTATTATTATGTGCTTTTGTGTCTAATATGAACTCTACATCAGTTATAGAGGCATACATACGTGTGTTGGTCCAGGTCTTCTTTGCCTACCTTGCCTACCAGCGACTCATGCATGTGAACAATAGAAGGGGGCTCCTAGGTAGTTACTACAATTGCCAGTTGCTGTCCAGTTGATTCTGACTCATGGCGACCCCAAGTGAGTCAGAATAGAACTGTATTTTCAATGGCTAATTTTCCAGAAGTAGATCACTAAGCCTTTCATCCAAGGTGCCTCTGAGTGGACTCAGACCTCCAACCTTTCAGTTAGCAGTGGAGCACATTAATCATTTGCATTACCAGGGACTCCCTAGGTAATTAGTCCTCTATAATCTTGAAAGGTCGCTATGAGTCAGAATCGACTAGACAACAACAGGTTTTGGAATCTTGAGAGGAGGAGACCTGGTGGCGCAGTGATTAAAGTGCTTGACTGCTAACCAAAAAGTTGGAAGTTCGAACTCACCAGCGGCTCCCCAGGAGAAAGATGTCACAATTTGCTTCCGTAAAGATTATAGCCTTGGAAACCCTATGGGGAAGTTCTGCTCTGTCCTGTAGGGTCACTATGAGTTGGAATTGACTTGAGGGCAGTGGATTTGTTTTCTTGGGGGGAGGGGTTTAATCTTGAGAGCAGAATAAGATAGTCGTTTCCATGTCTCTTCAAATGATGCATTTACTCCTTTCTCAACCTACTTGCTCACACCTAATCAATGAGAACCTTTAAAGAATATGGGGGCAATGATGATGGCTAACATTTATTAACCACACTTCACTGGTATTCCTCATTTAATACTCTCAAGGGCCCTAGGAGGTACTATTGTTCCTTCCATTTTTAGGTGATAAAAGTGAGGCTCAGAGAGGTTAAGTGCCTTGCCCAAGTTCTTGCAGCTAGACATGGGGAGTCATTTATTGACTGATTCATTTAACAAGCATTCTTTGAGCACCTGCCATACGCCAGACCCTGCGCTGGACACAATAGTGAGCAAAACCAGCACTAAGCCTATTCTTGCAGCATCCAGTAAGGAGACAACATGAATCAGGATGGCCAGGGAAGACTTCCCTTAGGATATCCGATGTGTGACCAAGAATAAACTAGGAAAAGAGGA
The DNA here is from genome assembly GCF_000243295.1 of Trichechus manatus latirostris. Taxonomy (NCBI): domain Eukaryota; kingdom Metazoa; phylum Chordata; class Mammalia; order Sirenia; family Trichechidae; genus Trichechus; species Trichechus manatus. The sequence continues at coordinate 8,222,621 of NW_004444009.1, read as the reverse complement.
GATGGAAGAGAATTTCAGTTGAGGGAACAGTATGTGCAAAGCTTGTGGTAAAACAGAGCATGGCCAGTTTAAGAAATTGAAAGAAGTTCAGTAAGACTGAAGTGGACAGAAGGAGCGGGGTATGGAGCCAGATAAGCCACAAGAAGAATGGGGTCAGACCTTGTAAGGCCTTTTAAACCTTTAGTCTTTCTCCTAAGATAATTGAAAGCCATTGATGAGTTTTAAGCCAAGTGACAGGATCCAGATTATAATTTAAGAAGATCATGTTGAGTGCTGTGTGGAGAACAGATTGATGTAGGGCAAGAATGGAGATGGGATGACCAGATAGCTAGCTATTGTAGAAGTCCAAGAGAAGGAAAATAGTGATTTGTGGGTGGTGGCAGAGATGGAAAGAAGTAGAAACATTTGGGAGAGAGTAAAGAGATAAAGGGATTTGATTATGATTAGGTGGGGAAAATGAGAAAGAGAAAGCTTTCAAGGATTTTAATTCAGGTCTATTAGTCTTCAAAGGCTGCACTTTTAACCACTACCCCTTAAGCATTTGATTATTCAAGATTAAGTTCAGCTATAATAGGAAACTCCAAATAACAATAACTCAAACATGATACAAATTTATTTTTTATTCACATGCCCAGAGGTAATCCTTCCTTGGCTAGTTTGGTGTTCCACCATGTTAAGTGTTCAGGCAGCTTCCTTTTTTTGCTCTACCACCCTTAGCACACAGCTTCCGCTGTCTGGTCCAAATGGCAGCTTGAGCTGAGACATTACATCTGCATTCCAGACAGTAGTAGAGAGGAGGAGGGGGAAGGGCATGTCTCCTTCCTTTGAGAGCATTTCTTGGAAGCCACGTACCAAACTTCTGCTTACATTTCATTTACCACAACTTTGTCATTGGCCGTATTAGCATAGGGGCTGAGAAATGTCACCTTTGTTTTGGGCAAGGCAGTGTCCAGGGTAAAATCAATGGTTCAGTTACTAAGAAGAAGGGAAGAATGGATATTGGGAAACAATTAGCAGACTCAACCACAATTACTAGCCCTAAGTCTGTGCAGTGCCAAACCACACTGAATGATGAAAAGTTGAAAGCAGAGATTTGAATATATGAAGTAAGTTTTGCTAGGTCTCAATATTATATGCACATATTTTGATGTTCCATTTTTGTCCAGTTAGATTGTTTACAAAGTTAAAAATACCTTGAATGTAAAATGGTGTAGCTATTGTGGAAAACAGTTTGACAGTTCCTCAGAATGTTAAATATAAACATACAACCCAGCAGTTCTGCTCCTAAGTATAGAAAACTGAAAATATATGTTCATGCAAAAATTATATATGAATGTTCATAGCGGTATTATCCATAATAGCCGAAAAGTGGAAACCACTCAAATGTCTATCAACTGAAAAATGGATAAAAACAAAATGTTTATGTCTATGCAATGGCATATTATTCAACAATAAAAAGGAATGAAGTACTGATACATGCTACAACGTGGATGAACTTTAAAAACATCATGCTAAGTGAAAGAAAGCCAAAAACAAACAAAATCCATTGCCACTGAGTCGATTCGAACTCATAGCCACACACAAAAGGCCACATATTGTATGATTCCATTTTAATGAAATATCCAGAATAGGCAAGTTCATAGAGACAGAAAGACTAGGTTGCCAAGGGTTAGGGGGAATGGGGAGTGACAGGTACTAGGTTTCTTTTGGGAGTGATGGAAATGTTCTGGAATTAGAGAGTAGTAATGGTTGCACATCTTAATACACTGAATTGTACATTTTAAAATGGTGAATTTTATGTTACATGAACTCTGTTTCAATAAAAAAATACATGCCCATCTTTGGTTCCACATGTGGTTCTTAAAAAAAGAAAAGACAAACAAACAATCCCATAAATATATATTTACATATGTATGTGTGTGTTATAAAGGTTTGGTTAAATCTGATACTTATAAACAACACAGATTAATTCTGGCATTTGATTCCATGACCTCAGAATCATGGTATTTCAGTTATAGGGAGCCAAACATTTGTTTTTTGCCTGGATTTTAAGTTTTCTAAGGATGCCCATCAACTCACATCTCTGCACAGTTTTGGAAAATTGAGGTGGTGAGATCACTGTTGCTGTGGGAGTGTATCATTTATCTATTGCCGTGTAACAAATTACACCAAAACTCAGCAGCTTAAAGCAAGCATTTATCGTCTCACAGCTGCTATGGGCCAGGAATCCCCAAGGGGCTCGGCTGGGTGGCTCCAGCTCAGAGTCTCTCAAATGGTTGAAGACTTTACTGGACAAAAAGATGGACAGAACCTAAGTGTCCATCAACAGATGAATGGATAAGCAAATTATGGTAGAAGCACATAGTGGAATACTATTCAACAATAAAGAACAATGATGAATTCATGAAACATCTCACAACATGGATGAATCTGGAAGGTATTATGCTGAGTGAAATAAAACAATCACAAAAGGACAAATACTGTATGAGACTACTATTTTAAAAACTCAAGAAAAGGATTACACACAGAAAAAAACATTATTTGATGCTTACGAGGGAGGGGAACGGTGCGGAGGGGAAATCACTAACTAGATAGTAGATAAGTGTTAACTTTGGTGAAAGGAAAGACAACACACAGTATAGGGGAAGTCAGCACAACTTGACCAAGGCAAATCCAGGAATGTGCTTTTTAGTTCAATCAAGTATAGGAGATTAAATGGGCAATATCTGCCCAAAAGCAAAGATGAGAAGACGGGAAGGGACAGGAAACCTGAAAAAATGGACACGGGGAACCCTGGGTGTAAAGGGAAAGGGGGAGAGTGCTGACACATTGCAGGGATTGCAACTAATGTCCCAAAACAATTTGTGTATAAATTTTTTAATGAGGAACTAATTTGCACTGTAAACTTTCACCTAAAACACAATTAAAAAAAAATAAAAAGACTTGACTGGAGCTAGGGCATGTATGTGTAAGGTCCCTCACCTGGCTCTTGGTCAGGACTTGAGGTGCTCCTTGTGTAACCCTTTCCATGGGGCTGCTCACCACACAGTTTCCCCATGTGGCCAGTGACCCGAGAGAGAGTGACTGAAATGGAAGCTTCCGTGTCTTAACCTAATCTCAGAAGTGACATCACCTCACTTCAGCCATACTCTATTAGTCTCACAGAGACCAACCCTGGTACAATGCTGAAGGGGACTGCACAAGGGTGTGAATACCAAGAGGCAGGGTCAGGGGGGCCATCTTGGAGGCTGACTCCTCCAGGGAGATAACAATACTCAAGCTTAACAGACCCAGAAACCAGAAACTCAGAGGGATGTTTCCCAAAGTGCTGTAAATCAGCCAAACAGGGCCCAGTGTGGATACTGTAAAGTGAAGGCCACATCTGCCCAGCTGGAGTCACAACCTGAGATCCAGCTGTCAGTGCTGCTCTGGAGCTGTCTCTGAGGGTGGCACACACAAGACAGAGATACTCTACCCAGGACGAGACCTCTCAGGGTCTGCTCTGCCACTTACCTCCCCTGTGAGCTCAGACAAAATTCACTTTCCCTCTCCTGGCCTCCACTTCCTCATTTATAAATGGAGACAATGTGAGACAATGTGACAATGTGACTCACCACTACCACCAGCTGTCGTTGAGCTGATTGTGACTCATGGTGATCCCATGTGTGTCAGAGTAAAACTGTGCTCCATAAGATGTTCAATGGCTGATTTTTCAGAAGTGGATCACCAAGGCACCTCTGGGTGGACTTGAACCTCCAATCTTTCAGTTAGCACCCAGGAACTCCAACAATGTGACCAGAGCAGCATTTTTCAATGTGTACTCTCTGGGCCCCTTAGAGATCCAAAGATGTATGATTTTATCAGGCTTCCTTATAGACTTCATTTGGGAAAAATCTAAAAGTGTGTCACTGCATAAAAGTTAAAAAAAAATCAGCAACAAAGTAAGTTTGAAAACCACTGTGCTTTGTGAACTTAAGCTCCCTCTACGTCTTCAGTCTTGAATTTCCTGATCTCAGATCAGTAGAACCTTGGCTATGGGATCACCCTCAGTCATGCCGAACGTACGTAAGGGATCTGCAGTTATGTTCCATCCTGTGGTAAGCTTACCAGAGGGAAATGGCTCTTGCATCGGACGCTCCAATAATTGTCATTCCATCATTTTCTTGTTGCCTGGAAGGGGCGTAAGCGTAAAGGAAGGGCTGTGTTGGCGATGTTGACCCAAGGCCAACATTCCTGGTTGGAAAGTGAGGGATTCAGCCAGTCATCGAGCTTGGTGCCCAAGCAGAGAGGCTCTGAGGAAGGAGCACAGGATTTGGAGGAGACGTGTGTGTGAGAAAGGGCTCTGCCTCGGAGCCCTCTTAGCTCCACTTTCTTCACCTGTATTGTAGGGATGGAGTCTCTGAGTGGTGCAAATTGTTAGTGCACTCTCTGCTAACCAAAAGATTGCAAGTTTGAGTCCATCCAAAGGCACCTCAAAAGAAAGGCCTGGCAATCTATTTCTGAAAAATCAGCCATTGAAGACCCTATGGCGTACGATTCTACTCTGGCACACATGGGGTCGCCATGAATCTACTCGACAGAACTAGTACTGGTAATGGTGGGGATGACTGTAATCATCTCACAGGTTGTCTGAGACAATCAAATGATATAATGACATTCACTTAGAATATGTGTGAAAAATGTAGTGCCCCAGGACCCATACCTCACGCCATATACAAAAACTACTTCTAAATGGATCAAACACCTGAATATAAAGCCTAAATTATAAAGTTCGTAGAAGAAAAAATAGGACCAACACTACAGGCATTAATAAATGGCATTAACAGGATACAAACTATAACCATAAACTCACAAACCCCAGAAGATAAGCTAGATAACTGGGATCTTCGAAAAATCAAACACCTATGCTCTTCAAAAGACTTCACCAAAAGAGTAGAAAGAGAACCTACAGACTGGGAAAAAATTTTTGGACAGTACAAGTCAGACAAAGGTCTAATCTCCATAATCT
>NW_004444009.1:8208613-8216238 GCF_000243295.1 Trichechus manatus latirostris | reverse complement strand
AAGAAAGCTGGTGATAGGGAACCCAAGGTTGATCAAGGATATTGTTGATGTGTTGTGAGATTGGTAATCATTGTCATAAAGCAACATGTATAATAACTGTTAAATGAGAAACTATTTTGTTCTGTAAGCCTTCATCTTAAGTGAGAATAGCAGCACAATTGGAAGAGCATAGTTGATGTCACTGAACTGTGCATGTAGAAATTTTTGGAATAGTGTATCTTTGGCTATGTGAATTTTCACCAAAAAAAAAAGGTCCAGAAGGGAGAGGGTTGACATGTCGTGGGGTTGTTAACCAGTGTCATAAAACAATATGTGTACTACTGTTTCATGAGAAACTATTTGTTCTGTAAGCCTTCACCTGAAGTACAATTAAAAAAAATAAAAAATGAGAAAAAAAAGAATGTAGCGCCCCAGAGGGATGTGGCTGCTGTGACATGACACAGGGTGGTGGGATGGCAGTGGGAAGTAGTCCTATGGGATGTGGGCAGCTGTTACCTGGCTCCCTTGGAAGTTACCAGAAGGAATGCAGGCTCAGGGTTCCTGGATCTTCTCATTTTTTAAAAGAAGCCATAAATTCAGGTTTTTATGTGAAATTTCTCAATTTTTAAAATACTGTATAGACCAAAACCCACATCTCTCAGCCAGACTTGATCCACAGGCCACCAGTTTGTGACCCCTGAGTTCTAAGTGAGTGGCTCCATTTTAATCAAAACACCAGGAAATTTGGATAAAAATTTTCATTCTTCTTCTCTGAGAGGTTAACCTCCTGGAAGCACATTATTTATTCACCTATCAAGTGTCTACTGTGTGCTAGACGCTGAGAGGATTCTAGAATGCTTACACTTTCTCATCTCCTCTCTGACCACAGAGCCCTTTCGCCCCTTGTTCCACCCATCAGGTTTTCTGTACATGGGCAAGTGGAAAGAAGAGAAATAGGAGGGAAGAAAAGCATAGGCCTGGAGCAAAAGTGTGGCAAGCATCTCATTCCACAAGTGAGGGGTAAAATTATGCCTCCAAAGCTACCATCTTTGCACCTTTATCAGCTAGCACAGAGTTCGTTACATATATATTGAAAAATTCAGTAATAATAATAGCATATGCGAATTGATCACCCATTCTGTGCTGGTCCCACTGGTGTTATTATTATCTTGCAGTGCTATGCACTTTATTCCTCATAACAGTGCTGTAATGCAGGGAACCTCTTTCATCAGATGAGGAAACTAAGGCCTAGAGAGAGTAAGTAACTTGCCCAAGTTCAAAGAGCTCCAAAATGGCGGAGCTGGAATTGGAATCTGATGTATCTGACTCCAGAGCACACACTTTTTACATTTTGCTGAAGAATGAATGAATGAGCAAGCTGAAGTCCTGTTCCCTCTCTCCCTCATCCCTCATCCTCAGCCCCACTCTGCCCTCCCAACTCATGCACTAGTTCTGAGGCTTAAAGACCTGAGTTACATCTTTGAGGATTTTCAGCGGTCCATTGGGGCCATCACGCCCCTCAATGGCGCAGGGTGTTCCCATCTTGTCACGGAGCCTCCCAGGAGTAGTCAATGTGTAGGCACGCGCTTAGCTCCTTTCCTGTCACACTGACACACTTGGCATTAGCTGCCTTTTAAACATGTTTCAAGAAGGGGAAAGATTCGAGAAAAAGTGGCAGGCTTTATGGATCAAGGAGGGTTATTATTTACCCGCGCAACAGTTTCTGTTATTTTTTTCTGTACCCTAGTGTATAATTAGAGCTCATAAAAGTGCTACTGTGTGGGAGGTCTACATTTCCTCCCAATTAAGTGTCCCCAGATGTTCATATATCCTGACACTTCAGGCCTCCCTGCCTGCTTGTGTTCACCTTCCCGCCTTACTCTTCCTCTGCATGTCCCGCACTGCAGTTGGCTAATCAGTCATTGTGCCCCAGTGCTGCAGCTCCATGTCTGCCTAAAAGCCTGTTTCCTCCTTGATGTCGTCGAGTGTCTGCTCTCTACACTGAGTCAGAAATCTCTCTTTCATGAGAACTTGACTCCCAAAGACAGATGGATTTTCTTGCTGCTTTTGGAAATCACCGATAGCACTCCTTTGGTGCAATCATAGAGGTCCCTCTGGGGTGCTTGCTGACTGGATGGTTGAACAAGGGTTCATCACACACTCTTACACACTGCAGTATGCAAACTTGCAACTTCAGGAGATGCTGTCATAAAGCTAGGGAACACTCTGGTCCTCCAGTTAGATCCAAAAGACTATATTTTGCAAAATATCATGCTCAAAGGATACTGTTGTTGTTAGCTGTCATAGAGTTGGCCCCCAACTCATGATGACCGCATACACAGAGGAACAAAAGACTGCCTGGTCTTGCGCCATCCCTATAATCGGTTGTGGATCGGGCTGTTGTGATCCACAGGGCGTTCATTGGCTGGTTTTCAGAAGTAGATTGCCAGGCCTTTCTTCCTAGTCTGTCTTAGTCTGGAAGCCCTGCTGAAACCTGTTAAGCATTATAGCAACATGCAAGCCTCCAGATGGGTGGTGCCTGCACGTGAAGTGCAATGGCTCGGATTTGAACCTGGGTCTCCTACATGGACAGCAAGAATTCTACAACTAAACCACCAGTGACCTAAAAGGATACTAGGAGTGACCCAGATAGGAATCTCTCCACTTTCCCTCCAAATCCAAGTCCTGAGGGCTTTGGCCTTTATTACACAGGTAAGGACTTCAGGGTCATAGAAAGATGAAAGACGTGGAGTTTGCAGAACTGGGATCAGATTCTCACTCTCCTGTGTGCTAGTTCTGTGCCCTAAAAAAAATTATTTAACTTGGTGTGGGCTTCATTAATGGAGATTATAAGAACAAAAATCACCTCACAAGATTGTTTTGAGAATTAAATAAATTAGTGTATGTGAATGTACTTGGGACAGAGAAGGCGTTCATCAAATGATAACTGAATTCCTGAAAAGAAAGAACTATGGTGTCTCCTTTTAAGGTGAAAGAAAAAACATTACATCAGAGGAGGAACCCTGCACCCAAACCCAGAATAATTCTCAGTCTAATGGGGCTCAGTCCAACCTCTTTCTGATTTCCTCTCGTTACCTGGCTAAGAAGTGTGATGTCACTTTTTGACTCTATTATTTTAAAATGTTTATATGAAAATGTTAAACACACAGAAAGTAAAAAGAACAGCATAATGAACAACCTATTTGTTCATCTATTTGGAAAATCTAGTTCTAACTCTTAACATTTTGCCATTATATATGTATGTGTGTGTGCGTGCACACATGTACATATGTATATATGTATGTGTGTGTATATATTTGCTGAACCATTACAGACATAATGACCCTTCATCCCAAAATATCTCAGCAAGCATCTCCAAAAAAGTCACCGTTTTACATTACTACAATAATAGTATATATTTAACCAAATTAACAATTCCCTAATATCAGCTAATACCTAGCTCATGTTTTAAAATCTCCCATTTATTTCCAGATTATATTTTGTAGCCTTTTTTGGAGTAAGGATCCAATTAAATATGCATTTGGTTGTTATGTTTCTTAAATGTTTTGAAATCTAGAACAAGCTACCTCCCCATCCCCCCACCCCAGTTCCACACCTAGCTTGCCTGCCAACTACACACACTTTTTTTTTTACGTTAATGCTAAATTCAATCCCAGAGCTAAGATGATGACCAGCCAGATCTCCACATTGTGATTAAGAAGTTATCTGGTGCAGAAGGGGGAGCTTGGCTATTCTCTTTCAATTCCCCTATTCCCTTTCCTCCTCTAGTGCTGAGGAATTAAGAATGTTCCTGGTTCATCAGGAACAACCACTGGTTCTAAAAAAAAAATGGACTCCCAGGTAACTGACTAAATTAGAAGTTCAAGAAAGGGAGAAGTGGCTACCACCTGGGAGGTCACAGAAATACTCACGGATTGACTGGCACTGAAGCTGGCTCTTGAAGACAGCCTGAATTTACAACTGTGGAGAAGTGTATGAAGATTGCCCAGCAGAGAGAACAACATGAGCAGTATAGAAGTAAGAAAGCTCAGAATGTGTGCGAGGAACAGAGCCTTTCCATTTAACTAGCAAATGAATAGCCCTGCTGATACAACTCATAACGATGGAAAAGGCATATAAAGTAGTCCATTTCCAGCAAGGACTGAACTTGTTAACCAAAGATATGCTTCAGGATCCAGAATTCAAAACAAATATGTCTTAGCTGCTCCTCTAGGATTAGAGCTGAATTTACATTGCAAAGGTGCCTAGGAGGTCTCTTTCCCCTCCTTCCTGTTCTACTCCCTGGTCCCCAGGGTCCTGGCTTCATTTCACTGCCACTTTCTTTACCTCTCTGGCCAAGCTTGATTTGTCCTGGACCTATGCTTTCTTCAGAGAGCAGCCCCTACAAGGTCAGTCTCTCTCCTTCTAAATTGATTGCCTCTCAGAGCATAAATTGGATATATTATGCTGAAATACATCTGCTAACGATGAGGATGGTGAGAGGCAAAGGAGGTGAAGGGAAAAAAGAACCCTGTGTTGATGAGTGAGATGAACAGACTTTCTAAGTAGTAGGAAGTAGAGTTGGAAGGGTAGGTTGGGATTTGGTTGTGAAGGATTTCTAAGCAAGGGAATGCCCTGATCAGAACTCTTCAAATGCATCTATCTTGGAGCAGTGCACAAAGTCCATGAAATAGATTGGAGAGGACAAGTAATCTGAGGAGGGAATATTCACGTGAAGATTCCAGTTGGTAGGTAATAGGTGACTCTGAAAGCCACTGCCCAAGAAGAGAGTTTTGAGATAGATGAATCCTCAGGCTGGGAGGTAGAAAGAAGCACCAGATGAGAAGACAGAAAAACTCCCATTCTGAGAGAGAGAGGGAGAACCAGCCCATCTCCGTATAATAGAAGCAAGTGAGGGAATTTTCTACAAGGAGAAAGTGGTAACAGTATCCAGTGCTGACTTACTATTATGAACTGAGCAAGAGACTTTGAGTTGGATGTCCAAGAGGCAACCTTCCACCTCTATCCCTACCACTGCTCATCTGCATCCATTTCCTTTCCTGTGGTTCTCCTCTGTCATCTAAAGCTCATCTCTCCTCTGAACTCTGGGCTCCATCACCTTCTGCTTCAATGTTCCATGAATCACCTCCTCTTTCTTCTGTATCTTCCTCTTTTGACCCTCAGTCAACAAAGAGGTTCAAGACTCTTTTATCATAAAAAGACAAACCAACCAAACTTCTTCAATCCTATATCCACTCTAAATCTTGCCCTCATTCTCTATTATCCCACATTCAAGCTCTTTAAGGAAGTTATCTTCTCTGCTTCCAATTCTTCTCTTTTTATCCATTCCTTACTGCTGCATTCCCTTCACCAAAACTATCCCCATTAAGGTTAGTGATGACCTCCATACTGTTAACTTAAATGCACAATTTTCTGTTTCTTATCTGACCTCCTCTCCTTGCCTCTAAAACATCATTTATTCCTGGTTTTCCTTGTCCCTCCCTGGTCATCCCCTCTCAATCTCCTCTGCCTCCAAATTTGTCTTCAGTTCTCCGCTCTTCTCTTGCATGCACCACCCTTGGACACCCTCATCTAGGCCCGAGGTGGCTTCCACCATTTTTATACCAACTAGTCCCTGTTCTGTGTCTCCAGCCCGGAGCTCTCCTTCTGAGCTATTTAATTGTCTATTAGTTAATTCAATTTTTATTCAACAAATACCTATATATTGTGTGGCAGGTACTGCTCCAAGCACTTTATAAAATACTAGTTTATTAACTGCCCCATCCATAGCTGAAAATCTCCATGACTACATCTGAACTGATCATCTTTCCACCAAACTTCCTCCTCCTTCTCCTGTGAGGCCAGTCTTTTAGAAAGGTGTTGAGCATTCACACAGCTGCTCCAGCAAGAAATGAATGGCTTCTCCCAAATGCACTTCTCCCTCACTACTCTCCATCCTTTACTCCTTCCCCTCCATATATAACTAAACTTCAAGACCTGCTGCTCCCACTGCTATATCACCCCATCTATCCACCCCCTCCTGCTTTAATTCAGGCTTTCATCACATATGACAGAATATCACAACAGCCTTCTAGACTCTCCTTGCCTTTGGTCTGACCCCTCTCAAATCCGTTCTCTGTGATGCTCTCCAAATAATTTCTTCTAAAATACAATCTAATCCTGCAGCCTCTGTCCTCTTGCTTAAAGTCCTTATATTTCTCCCCAACGTTTCAGAATGAGCAAAACGCTGAGTCATAGGAATAAGGTTGGTAGCTCCACAAGGGTTCCAAAGTGGCTATCTCATGTTTATAAACATTCCTGCTATGATCTTCCCATCTTTTATTTATAAATACCACATAAACCCATTGCCATGGAGTCAATGTTGACTCATAGGGACGACGTAGGACAGAATAGAACCTCCCGATAGGGTTTCCAAGGCTGAAATCTTTACAGAAGCAGACTGCCACATTCTTGTCCCACAGAGTGGCTGGTGAGTTTGAACCGCCGAACTTTTTTGTTTAGCGGCCGAGCGCTTAACGACTGCCTCTTCTTAGTAAATGACTTTTTCTCTCAGAAGCCTTCCTTGTTCTGATTTCAACACCCCTCTTTGGTGGTCCCATAACATCGTTTGCATACATCTACCATTTTTCCGTTCAGTCTGTCCTTCAGTTGTGAGTTTATTTGCTGGTCTCATTCACTGACTATAAACTTCTTAAGAGGAGGGATTAAGCTCATTAAACTGTGATTCTTCAGTGCTCAGTACAGAGTACTCAGTAAACTTTTGTTGAATGAATGAATAGCAAAAATTGAGTGGTATTATAATTGAATAATTGAGTATTTAAGGATATGGAGCCTGAGATCATTTTATTTCAGTTCAAATCCCAGGTCAACTGTCATTTACAAGACCTGTGACCTTGGGTAAATTTATTTTATTTTATTTTACTTTTTTTACTTTTGCTAATTTATTTCATTTTAAATCCCATATATTCACAGTGAGTAGACATTGTTGATTTTGCAGTAACATTAAATATACACACTAATTGTAAAACATGCCCCAATTTTGGAATGCCGTAGAATCAAGAAACTACAAAAACTTCTATTTTTAAAAATCTGATCACAAAAATATTATATGTTTATTATAGACATTTTGGAAAATACACTAAATATATAGAAAATATGAAAACAAATAAACAAAAAAACACTCTAACCACACCATGCTATAACTGTAAAAGCATGTTGTGGTATATACTTCTAGTCTTTTTCCTCGGCATTTAGGGAAAAAAAAATATGTACATGTACCTGTGTGTGTGTGTGTGTGTTGTGATGTTGTGTGTGCATATATTTACAAAGTTAGGATCATACTTTACAGACTGTTTTATGACCTGTTTTACCATTTAGCAATATACTGTGATTATCTTTCCATGTCGTTAATCGTTAAGTAATATTCTGCCCTGTAATAGCTACATAGAATCGCAATTTATGGATATAGCATAGTTTATTTAATTGAACCTTTATTTTGGGACATTTAGGTAGTTACTAATATTTAGCTATTATAAAAACACTGTAGTGATCCCATCAAAAGATGAATGGATAAATAGACTATGGTACATACACACAATGGAGTACTATGCAACGAGAAAGAACAA
>NW_004444009.1:8190208-8207835 GCF_000243295.1 Trichechus manatus latirostris | reverse complement strand
TAGGGCAACATGTGTAGTAACTGTTAAATGAGAAACTATTTTGTTCTGTAAGCCTTCATTTTAAGTGAGAATAGCAGCACAATTGGAAGAGCATAGTTGATGTCACTGAACTGTGCATGCAGAAATTTTTGAAATGGTGTATCTCTGGCTATGTGTATTTTCACCAAAAAAAAAGGTTGAGAAGTTAGAGGGTTGACATGTTGTGGGGTTGTTAGCCAATGTTAGCCAATGTCATAAAACAATATGTGTACTACTCTTTCATGAGAAACTATTTATTCTGTAAGCCTTCACCTGAAGTACAATTAAAAAAAAGAAAAACACTGTAGTGAGCATCTTTGATATATCTTTGTGTACATTAGTCAGACTGCATTTTGATTGCCTTAGAAATGGCCAAATAAATGTCTTCCTCCCTCACCACTAAAATGCAGATTCCTAAGCAGCCTCTCTTGGCTTTAGCTACTAAATTGGCAAAGACCGTACTCAGAGCCTCTTTTTAAACTGGGAGAAATCTCAGGGTAGACCCTTATATTTGCACTTTGAGGAGTTTCTCGGTGCCTTTAACTCAGAAGTAGTTAGGGGAAGACCTTTCCACAATACTACCAACCGGCACAGAATGGATTACTGAACACCACAATCATTTAAATACATGTGGTTTTGCTACAGCCTTTTGTATGTAGCCAAAATTTAAAATTCATTGTTGTTGTGAACAACAGATTATGTTTTTATCCATTCCTCGTCTGGTTCCCATTCTCAAGGGGAATGCTTTCAAACTCTCTCCATTTAGGATGATGTTGACTGTTGGCTTTGTATAAATGCCCTTAATTATGTTGAGGAATTCCCCTTCTATCCCTATTTTGTTGAGAGTTTTTATCATGAATGGGTGTTGGACTTTGTCAAATGCCTTTTCTGTATCGATTGATAAGATCATGCGGTTCTTGTCTTTTGCTTTATTAATGTGATGGATTACACTGATTGTTTTTCTAATGTTGAACCATCCCTGCATACCTGGTATAAAGCCCACTTGATAGTGGTGAATTATTTTTTTCATATGTTGCTGAATTCTATTGGCTAGAATTTTGTTAAGGATTTTTGAGTCAATGTTCATGAGGGATATTGGTCTATAATTTTCTTTTTTTGTGATGTCTTTACCAGGTTTTGGTATCAGGGTTATGCTGATGTCATAAAATGAGTTTGAGAGTATTCCATCCTTTTCTATGCTCTGAAATACCTTTAATAGTAGTGGTGTTAAGTCTTCTCTGAAAGTTTGGTAGAATTCTCCAGCAAAACTCTCTGGGACAGGGCTTTTCTTTGTTAGGAGTTTTTTAATTACCTTTTCAATCTCTTGTTTTGTTATGGGTTTATTTAGCTGTTCTACCTCTGTTTGTGTTAGTTTAGGTAGGTAGTGAGTTTCTAGAAGTTTGTCCATTTCCTCTAGGTTTTCAAATTTGTTAGAGTACAATTTTTCATAGTATTCTGTTATGATTCTTTTAATTTCAGTTGGGTCTGTTGTGATATCACCCATCTCATTTCTTATACGGGTTATTTGCTTCCTCTCCTGTTTTTCTTTTGTCAGTTTGGCCAATGGTTTATCAATTTTGTTGATCTTTTCAAAGAACCAGGATTTGGTCTTGTTAACTCTTTCGATTGTTTTTCTAGTCTTTATTTCATCTGATTCTGCTCTAATTCTTATTCTTTCCTTTCTTCTGGCACCCGAGGGCTTCTTTTGCTGCTCTCTTTCTACTTGTTCCAGTTGTAGGGTTAATGTTTTGATTTTGGCCCTTTCTTCTTTTTGGATGTTTGCATTTATTGCTATAAACTGACCTCGAGCACTGCTTTTACTGTGTCCCAGAGGTTCTGGTACTATGTGTTTTCATTCTCATTTGATTCTATGAATTTCTTTATTCCATCCTTAATTTCTTCTATAACCCAGTCATTTTTGAGCAAAGTATTGTTCAGTTTCCATGTGTTTGATTTTTTTTCCTTACTTTTTCTGTTACTGATTTCTACTTCTATGGCTTTACGGTCAGAAAAGATGATTTGTAATATTTTGATGCTTTGGATTCTGTTAAGGCTTGCTTTATGGTCTAACAAGTAGTCTGTTCTGGAGAATGTTCCATGTGTGTTGGAAAAGAAAGTATACTTGGCTGCTGTTGGGTGGAGTGCTCAGTTAATGTCCAAGAGATCAAGTTGGTTGATTGTAGCGTTTAGATCTTCCATCTCTTTATTGAGCTTCTGTCTGGATGTTCTGTCCTTCACCAAAAGTGGTGTGTTGAAATCTCCTACTATTATTGTGGAGCTGTCTGTCTCTCTTTTCAATTCTGTTAGAGTTTGTGTTATGTATTTTGAAGCTCTGTCATTGGGTGTGTAAATATTTATTATAGTTATGCCCTCCTGGTGTACTGACCTTTTAATCTTTATATAGTGTCCTTCCTTATCCTTTGTGGTGGATTTTACTTTAAAGTCTATTTTGTCAGGGATTAATACTGCCACTCCTGCTCTTTTTTGATTGTTGTTTGCTTGATATATTTTTCTCCATTCTTTGAGGTTTAGTTTGTTTGTGTCTTTAAGTCTAAGTTTGTAGGCAGCATATAGACGGATCGTGTTTTTTAATCCATTCTGCCACTCTGTTTCTTTATTGATGTATTTAGTCCATTTACATTCATAGTAATTATTGATAGGTATGAGTTTAGTGCTGCCATTTTGATGTCTTTTTTTGTATGTTGTTGACAGTTTCTTTGTTCCACTTAATTTTCTGTGCTGAGTCATTTTTCTTTATGTATTTTCTTTTCATCTTTTTCATTGTTGTTGATATTGTATTTGCTGAGTCTTTATATTTTTCTTGTTTTTTATTTTGATGTGTAGGATTGTTAGTTTCCTTTGTGGTTACCTTGACATTCACCCCTATTTTTCTAAGTTTAAACCAGTCTTTTATTTCTTTATATTGCCTTGACTTCCTCTCCATATGAAAAATCTATGTCTACATATTTTAGTCCCCTTTTTTGTTTTAATGTTGTCATCTTTTACATATTGACATCTCTGTTTCCCTGTTTTCAGTGTTTTAGCTTTGATTTATTTTCGTGACTTCCCTATCAGGGTTGATATCTGGTTGCTCTGTTCTATGTTCTAGTCTGGGGTTCTTATCTGATGTTACTGGTGTTCTAAACGGAGGACTCCCTTTAGTATTTCTTGTAATTTTCATTTGGTTTTTGCAAATTCCCTAAACTTCTATTTACCTGGAAATGCCCTAATCTCACCACCATATTTGAGAGACAGTTTTGCTGGATATATAATTCTTCGCTGACAGGTTATTTTTTTTTCCCCCTCAAGGCTTTATATAAGTCATCCCATTGCCTTCTTGACTGCATGGTTTCTGCTGAGTAGTCAGAGCTTAGTCTTGTTGACTCTCCTCGGTAGATGGCTTTTTGTTTATCCCTAGCCACTCTTAAAATTCTCTCTTTATCTTTGGTTTTGACAAGTGGTGATTATAATATGTCTTGGTGACTTTCTTTTGGGATCTACCTTATGTGGGGTTCAATAAGCATCTTGGATAGATATCTTCTCGTCTTTCATGATATCAGGTAAGTTTTCTGCAAACAAATCTTCAACAATTCTCTCTGTATTTTCTGTTATCCCTCCCTCTTCTGGTACCCCAATCACTCACAGGTTATTCCTCTTGATAGAGTTCCACATAATTCTTAGGGTTTCTTCATTTTTTTAATCCTTTTATCTGTTTTTCCCTCAGATAAGTTGCTGTCAAGTGCTTTATCTTCTATCTCACTAGTTCTGACTTCCATTGCCTCAATTCTCTTCCTATGACTTTCTGTTGAGTTATCTAATTCTGAAATTTTATTGTTAATCTTCTGGATTTCTTATTGCTGTCTTTCTATGGATTCTTGCAGCCTGTTAAATGTGTCATTATGCTGTAATCGTCTTAAATTCCTCTATTGCTTGATCTCCATTTTGCATAATTTCCTTCCTGATCTCTTGAAGAGTTCTGTATATTAATCTTTTGTATTCTGCCTCCTGTAATTCCAAGAAATTTTCTTCCTCCAGAAAATTTCTTGATTCTTTATTTGGGAAGCTTGCTGAAGCCATCATGGTCTGCCTCTTTATGTGATTTGGTATTGACTATTGTCTCCGAGCCATCAGTAAGTTATTATATTTAGTTATTTTATGTTTGCTTACTGTGTCCTAGCGTCTTGTTTTGTTTTGTTTTGATATGCCCAAATAGGCTGCTCGTGTCAGCTATCCTGATCACCGGTGCCCCTGAAGCTCCAACGTCCTGCCACCAAGTGGTCAGATCTGCCACTAAGTATGTGAGGCCAGGAGTCTGTCCACTCCTCCTGTATGGATTCAGCTCAGGTGTCCAGGTAGTTGGCCACCAAGTGTATGGTGCAGGCTCTCACTTACAGTCCTAGAGAGGTATGGGTGATTAGTGTAGACACAGACATCCGGCTGCAGCAGGGGGTCATACGCTGAGCAAGGCAGGGGGTAGAAGTCTACCCCTGAGTGTCTGGGAGGAAAGCGTGTCCCTGTTCCCTAAAGCACATAGGTGGGTGGGTTTTACAGACAGACTATGAGCACCCAGTGCTGTTGTCTGTAAGGACTGGGGGACACCACTTATTTTCGGGTCCCTGTCACAGGTGGCTAGGTGGCATGGGTGGAGCCACCAGTCCTCAGGCCCCTGATGTTGGTAGATGAAGACCCTGCTTAATGGGTAGAGCAGTGTCAAATGTCACAAACCTGCCACTTCACAGCTGAAACAGTTGAAGTTAGACTTCAGGTATATACACTGTTGTACAATGGTAATGAGGGCCTACGCTGTTGAATGGGCCCACACAAGTCTCTGCAGGGGGAAAGGCACTCCAAGTCTGTGGACGCTTTATGCCTGTGCCTAGGCAAAGGAGCTGTGCCTACCC
Source organism: Trichechus manatus latirostris (assembly GCF_000243295.1). Lineage (NCBI taxonomy): Eukaryota > Metazoa > Chordata > Mammalia > Sirenia > Trichechidae > Trichechus > Trichechus manatus. The sequence continues at coordinate 8,202,916 of NW_004444009.1, read as the reverse complement.
TGAGTTCCGGGCTTAGGAGAGCCGGCAGATTATTTCCCCCCTCGTTTGTTAATTTGTTCCTCTCCAAGGCCAGGAGAATGGCTCAAGGCGCATGACTGCTCCTACTTCTGGCCCAGGGGACTTGGCAATCACTGAAGCCAGCCTGGACCCAGTGCAGAGCAGGGAGCGGGAAAGTAATTGGGAAAGAGGTTTTTCCCAAGGTGGATGTTTTTAACCCACACAGTAGGCCAGCCTCAAGTACTTATCTTTGACCGATCAAGTGCTGCTTCTCACTGATTCTGGATGCCGGAGTAGACTTTCTGCTGCTGGGTCTCTCCCCATGTGGAAAATGCCTCCTGAGCGCTACTGCTTGCCTCACTATGCACCACGAGCTGATGCGGCCTCAGGGGCTCCAGCTCCTGCCAGGTCAGTTCTGGCAACTCCTCGCTGCTTCCAAACCATCTCTCCCTCCCCCTGCTACTCAGTCCGATTCCTCAATTTTGCCTTTGATGTTCAGGGCCCCTAGACTGTCATATGCAATTGACTCACTTGTTTTTATCTTGGGTCTTTGTTGTAAGAAAGACCACCAAAAGTGTCTGACTACTCTGCCATCTTGGCTGTGCCTCCTTGGGTAAATTTCTTAATTCCCTACTGCTCAGTTTCCTCATCTGCACACTTAGGATAATAAGAGAACCCTATAGGTTTAATGTAATAATGATATAAGATAATCTATATAAATTAATTAACAAGATACACAGCACCAAGTAAGTGCTTAATACATGTTTGCTGCTATTATCATTTTTAAATTAGGAAATCAATTGCTTTTGCTTCGTTTGACAGTACTTTTTAAAAAGTAGATTGAATATCTTCCTTGGGTAAAAAAAAGTATTAATCTATATTAGTTTTAGTACTTTTACTAATTGTATGCATTGCTGTTAATTTTCAGAGTTAAAATTGGGTTTCTAGTTAGTGGCGGCTTGCATCTTGCTATGATGTTGAACAAATTTCAGTGGAGTTTCCAGACTAAGATGGGCTAGGAAGAAAGGCCTGGCAATCTATTTCTAAAAATCAGCCAATGAAAACCCTATGGATCACAACAGACATTGTCTGATCCACAACCGTTCGTGGGGGTGGTGCAAGGCCGGGCAGCGTTTTGTTCAGTTGTGCATGGGTCACCATGAGTCAGGGTCGATTCTACAGGAGCTGACAACAGCAGTCCCTGTTACAAACTGCTTGGCCAGAAATAATGGTACAGCAAATAGTCATGGAGTAGAGCAAAGCAAAAGTGATTATCTCAGGCAAGTACAAAACTGCAACCCAGTCTTCATTTTCAAACCAGTACTCAAACCACCAGGGTCAGTTTACATTACAGACCTAAGGGTTGGGGAGCATCCTAGTTTTTTCTAACTTTGAAATTAGTCTACACCATATAGAATAGAACATTTTCCTAATTCAGAACTTCCTTCCCAACTTATGGGTTTCAGATTTTCTAGGGTGGCAGAACTATTACAAAGGACCCATGGATCCTTATGCAGAGCCAGCTTTGAGGGTAGACTGAGCAATATGCATTTATTAGGTCCTGGAAAATATTTATTAAATGAAGGAATAAGTGAATGATCCAATTCATGTATTTATATAGTAATATAATTCAAATTATGTAAGTGCCATTGTATTTTGGTTATCTATTGCTACATAACTCCCCCAAAACTTAATGGCTTAAAACAATACTGATTTGTTATTTCTCATGGTTCCGTGCCTTGGCTGGGTGGTTCTGTGGGTTTTGCCTGGGATTTACTCATGTGGCTGCATTCAGCTGGCGGATCAGCTGGCAGCTGCTCTCGATAGCTCATCTGGGCCTGCTGGGCCTCTCTCCCCCATATGGTTGTTCATCCTCAAGGAGGCTAGACCAGCTTCCTCATATGATGGCTACCAGGTTCCAAGAAGGCCAACCCCAGTGGGCAAGCGCTTACCAAGTCACTGCCTGTGTCAAGTTTACTGATATCCCCTCGGTCAAAGTAGGTCACACAGTGAAGCCCAGAGTCAATGTCTGAAGGAACTACACCAGGGCCAATAGTGTAACAATCTACTACCTTGTGATTAATTAATTTTAAAGGATTACTAAATTCATAACAGCTTGTAGTCGTAACATTTTCTCAATTGTTAGAATGTTCATTAAAACTTCAGATACTTCACTAAACAGTTTGACATGTTAAAGGCATGCTTATACAAAAAAAGATGGGGCCCTCTGCTCTAAATGAATTGCCAGGAATTTAACATGTTTGGTCTTATTCATATGTTTGGGATGGGATTTGACACATTTGGGAAGGCTGCTTTGATGTTTATCATGCTTTTCACCATACGGGGACCATGAGTGTTAAATGAAGAATGCTAAGAAAGTTCATTTCTGCTCATTTGCTAGAAGAATAAGAAAGAAGGGAGAGTGTGTTCTTTCTTATCAGGCAGATCAATATAAACCTTTTTTAATACATACTAGTTTTAATTAAGAAACCAAGAAAGTAAAATAATGTAACATAAAGTTTGTTTATTTTAATTTCTAGATAATTTCTGAAGTTCTGGACAATGACTATAAAGTGAGAAAGGCATCTACCAGTAACAGAAGAACAGGCAGTGGAAACAGTGGGTGAATAAATGTGCACGTTGACGAGGATAATCTAGAGGCTATCCTGTTCACGAAGGTATTTCAAAAGCAGAAATTTAAGATTCTTGGTGAGAGGTATTTTTTTCCACTTTCATTGGTGATAGTGAGTCAGTATTTTCTTTGGCCAATCAATCACTAGCTGTATAGGGAGATCCAGAAGGAGGAGAGCCAGTCCCTTTCCAAGAGGGCCTCACTACAAGGATCTACATGGCACATGGGGTTAGAAGCTAATTCATTGGCTTGTGGTCCACCTGCAAACAGGAGAGGCTACATTTTAATATGCTGCCTCCAGAGAGCAGCTCTGAGTAAACTGTTGTTCATTTCCAACTTTATTGGTGCCTCCCAGGGGTATCTCCCACTCTCTGCCTCCATTGTTTTCTATCTGGGCCTGTTGTTTCTCGAAAGGAATTTCTAGCAGACCAGTTCATCAGTTTCTCCTCTGTGTTTTAGCAATCCTCTCTAGTCTCCTCTTTGTTTCATAATTCTTTTCGTTAACTTATTCAACAACGAACTCAATTTACTCAATTAATTCACAATATTGAATGGCAGCTGTGTTAGAAGTTCTATGCCAGTTACCCACTACTGTTGAGTAGATTCCAACTCATAGCGACCCCATAGGGTTTCTAAGGCTGTAAATCTCTATGAAGCATAGACTGACACATCTTTCTCCTGCAGAGCCACTGGTGGTTTCGAACCGCCAGTCTTTCGATTAGCAGTTGATCATTTTAACCACTGGGCCACCAGGGCTCCTCTGTGTGAGTTACTGGAACTGTAAAGTGAAAACACAGCTGGTTAAGGGACAGGTATCCCCAAAGAGCCAAAACAAGTAGGATGTGACAATAAATATCACAAGTAGTAGGATTAAGGCTACGGCAGCTCACAGGAGGGAATTGTTCCCCTTCTCCTACTTCCATGACTACTGCTTTCCAGCTATCTTCACAGGCTTCTTTTCCTCTTTGCCAGATTTCACCCTCAGCCTCTTGTCTTCTCACTCGCTAGGCAATGCCTCCATTCCTTTGGCTTTGACGCTTCCTTCCAACACTGACCATTCTGAACTCCCAACCATATTGTCAACTACCTATTAGATGTCATCATTGAGGGCTTTCAAGCCTTCTCTCCCTCAGCATGTCGAAAACTGAACTTATCATCCTTTTAACCTACTATTCCTTATGTATCTACAGACTCCAACAAGGGCTACAAGCCAGAAACCTTAGAATCATCTTTAATCCTATCTCTGGATTTCCAAACTGAATACCTTGCCAAGTCCCATTGGTTTTAGCCCTGAAATAATCTCATCTCATCCTCTTATTATTTAATGGCCTCATTATTCTTCCCAAGGACCATTACACCAAACTCTTAACTAGGCTCTCTGCCTCCATTTCTTTCCTCTCTAAACCAACCACTGATACCAGAGATATTGTTTAAATATACAAAGTGATTATGTCACTTCTCTGCTTCAAAACATGCCATGGCTCATCACCAAACCCAGAGTAAAGTCCAAATTCTTTAACATGGCATTCAAGGTCTTCACAATCTATTCTCATTGATGATACATTAACAGCCTCCCACCCCACTCCCTAACCCTGTAGGTAAATGCACACAAACACACACACACACACACACACAAAAAAAAAAAAAAAAAAAAAAAACACTTCAATTCTCCCCCAAAAACTTTCTAGCTTCTTAGAGGGAAAAAAATGTCAAAGACTGAAAAATGGACAAAGAGATTACTGGGAGTGCCTTCAGTGAGATATTGGCCTTATCTCATGGGCTCTCAGGGATTATTTGACTTTATACAGCTGTGCACTTTTTAATGTCTTTGATTGACTAAACTATTTCACAACTCTGTAGAATTAGGAGTTAAGTTGTAGAAAACATATAGTAATGCAAATGTTTTCTTCCACAGCAATGCAAATGATTCCTATCCATATCTATGCAAATGGATTTTGTCCAATGTTGTTAGCCACCTTGAGTCCGGCCAACTCAAGGCAACCCCATAAAGACTATAAATCACTGTAAATTAAATCCTGATTTAAACTGATTTTAACATCTTATCAGTTTCTTTGTTAATTAGAGTTACATAAAATCTTTGATACATGTTTACTTTAAATTTCTATGAGTAAATTTCTATGAGAAATGAACTTTAAATATCTAAATTTTTATAAATTTCTAAAATTCATGAATTTGCAATTTTGAAAATAATACTCTAGTAGTTTTGGAGTTTGTTGTAATTGTGTTGGAGTTGTGAAATTGTTGGAATTAGTTGGAATTGTGTCCCCAAAAAGATAGGTTGAAGTCCTAATCTCCGTACCTGTGAATGTTGTCAGTTAACATGAAGTCATACTGGAGTAAGATGAGTTCTAATTCAATATGAGTACTGCCCTTATAAAAAGAGGTTAAGAGACACAGACACAGAGAGACTCACAGAGGGAAGACAGACACGTAAAGTGATGCATCTACAAGCCAATTAACACCAAGGATCACCACCATCTCTAGAAGCTAGGAGAGAGGCATGGAACAGGTTCTCCCTCAGAGCCCTCAGAAACAATCAACACAGCCAATACCCTGATTTTGGACTCCTAGCCTTCAGAACTGTGAGATAATAAATTTCTGTACTTATAAGCCACCCAATTTATGGTACTTTTTTATGGCAGCCCTAGGAAATAAGACAGAGGTCATCCACCAATATGCTCAAGTTTTGGACTCCCCTGAGGGAGACAGGTAAACTGCATTGCATGAGATGTGCACCTCATGGTAGCTTAAGCCCAGTCACGTTTTTCTTAGCTCTCAGTCTGACACCCAAGTGGCAATAAAACCTGTTAAAACAAAAATCATATTAAACCAATAATAGAAATTTATTGAAGTTTATTTAACATATGATTTGTAAATAGGGAAAACATTTACAACTAGAGAATCAAAAATGTGCCTGAGAAGAAAAATCTTTCAAAGATTCTTATATCCCAGCTTATTGCTAATAATTATACATTTCCATGGAAACAGGGCCAGAATAGTGTTTACATAATGATTCACAAACATGCAAAATTTTCTTGAAGAAGAATTCAGATAATTACCGATTTATCCTAAAACATAACTCCTAGTCTAAACTTTGGAGCTTCTGTTGTTGAAACCACACATAGATAATTGTTTAAAAAGAACACAATGCCCAAGGCAAAATGTACTTTATTAAGCTGGATTATTGTTTGATTTAAAGGTGACTGTGATGGTTAAGATTATGTGTCAGCTTGGCTAGGCCATGATTCTCAGTGGTTTGGCAGATAGTATATAATAATCCCCCATTTTTTGATCTGATGTGAGCATCCAATCTGTTGAAAGGGGAGTTTCCTTGGGAGTGTGGCTTGCATCCAACATATATGGATGTTCTGTTCTGGCAAAGCTTGCTCCTTCCCAATCATGCATTCAATCCTCCGTTCACCTTGTCACCTTCTGACCTCTAGTTCTTGGGATGGGAGCCAGCAGCCTTTCACTTGTCTTGCAGATTTTGGGTTTGTCAGCCCCTACTACCACATGAGTCAGGAGAAGCTACCAGCCTGCTGCCTGACGCATGGATTTGGAACTTACCAGCCTCCAAAATTGTGTGAGCCTTTTCCTTAAAATGAATCTATATATAAATTTATACACGTTTCACTGGTTTTGCTCCTTTAGAGAACCCAGCCTAAGACATTTGGTACCAAGAGTGGTTCTAGGGGAACAAAATCTTAAGGATGAGTTTTCTGAATTGGTTCTCAAGTCTGGCTAATCTTAAAGGCATTAATGACTGTATCTCCAGTAGTAATAGGGCACTGCTAATCCATGATGTGAGGTGGTTATAAAAATACACAAAATATCACCATCATTGGATCAAATGTTTGTGAAAGACAAGGTTCTGGATGATTGTATATTTAATACTTTTCTACAATTTTGTCAGAATGAGAAATATAAGGAACATAGTTAGCTGATCCTACTTTCACTAGCCAATGCAGTTAAAGAAAGAGATGAGCTCAAGGCTTCTGAGTCACAGCTCAAATGCCACATAAAAGACCTGAATGTTGCCATTTGTGCCATGAAAGAAAGCCTTATTTCTTGTAGTAATAGAGCTGATATTGCCGAAAACCAAACCCAAAGTCTTATCATAAGAGTGGCTGAATTACAACACCAATTGAATTCCCAACCTCAAAGGGTGTCTGAAGTTTAAAGTGAGGGCATTGTTTGGAAAGAAATAGGATCCTGAAACTTGGGATGGAGACATATGGGCAGATAATCAGGACTCTGGGGACATTGACCCCTAAATTCCATTAACTCATTCCTGCCAACAGAACCAGCACTATTATTCCCATCTGAAGAGATTACTCCAGCTTTATCTGCTAAATCACCCTCCCCAGTAAAACCATTCCACCCCCATCTAATGAGTTTAATCCAGCTGTGTCTGAAGAAATATTGTCTGGGGAGGCACCTGGGGCATCACCTGAGGCAGATGCCTTACAAAACATTGCTGAATATCCATCCATAAGGCCCATCATCATCACCACCTATTTTTGCTTCTAGACCTATAACTAGACTTAAGTCCCACTGAGCCCCAAGAGGTAAAGTACACAGTGTGACACATCAAGAGGTACACTACACTCCAAAAGTACTGCTTGATTTTTCTAATACATACAAACAGAAACCTGGGGAATATGTGTGGGAAAGGCTATTAAGAGTGTGGGATAATGGTACAATGACCATAAAGTTGGATTAACCTGAGTTTATTGATATGGGCCCACTAGGCACAGAGCCTTCATTCAATGTTTCACCTCGAGAGGTTACAAAAGATCTAATAGTTTATTTGGTTGGTTCACTGAAGTGTGGATTAAGTGGTGGCCTACACTAAATCAAGTTGAAATGCCAGACCTGCTTTGGTATACTGTAGAAGAAGGAATCCAAAGGCTTAGAGAAATTGGAATGTTAGAGTGGATTTATCAAGTTGGACTCACAGACCCACTCATAGAGTGCCCAGAGGCCACATCTTTTACTACAACAGTGAGGAACAAATTTGTGAAGGGAGCCCCAGCATCCTTGAAGACTGCTGTGATTGCTATTTTATGTAAGTCAGATTTGACAGGAATTGCCCTAACTGAATTAAGACACCTAACTACAACGGGGCCAACTGTGCCCCATGGTAATAGGGGCCAAGTAGCAGCCCTAAATTGACAAAGACAATTTGGGTGGGGTACAGTAATGGACAGCAGAGGTAAAGCAGTTATAAGAATAGACTGATTTGCCTGGACTTATAGCACTGGCTACTTAGTCATGGTGTCCCTAGGAGTTAAATAGATGGGCCACCTAAAAAGTATTTTCTACATCCGTACAAGCAGAAGAATTGTAGGTCAAGTGAATGGCTGTCTAACTTGAATTGCCAAAACAGAGAGTCACAGCCCCTCAATCAATTCCCAGACTTGAGCCAGTTTACAGACCCACAACCCCTTGAATGACAGGAAGGCTGAGTCCCCCTGAGGAAGGACCACATTACACTGCAAAAAATGTGTACTACTTATTTTTCCCCCAGCCTTCCCCAAAGGGATCTATGTCCTTTTATGAGAGTGATTGTTAACTGGGGAAAAGGAAATAATCAGACTTTTCAGGGATTGCTGAACAATGTCTCAGAACGGACACCAATTCTAGGAGACCCAAAACCTCACTGTGGCCCACCAGTCAGAGTAAGGGCATATTGAGGTCAGGTTATTAATGGAGTCTTAGCTCAGATCCATCTGACAGTAGGTCCAGTAGTTTCCCAAACCCATCCTGTAGTGATTTCCCCAGTTCCAGAGTGCATAATAGGAATAGACGTACTCAGCAACTGGCAGAACACTCACATTGGATCCCTGACATGTGAAGTAAGGGCTGTTATGGTAGGAAAAGCCACGTGGAAGCCATTAGAACTTCCCATACCTAGGAAAATAGTAAACCAAAAGCAGTACTGCATTCCTGGAGAGACTGCAGAGAATAGTGCCACCTCAAGAACCTGAAAGATACAGGGGTGGTAATTCACACAACATCCCCATTCAACTTGCTTATTTGGCATGTGCAAAACACTGATATTGGAGAATGACGGTGGATTATCATAAACTTAACCAGGTGGTGACACCAACTGCAGCTGATCCTCCAGATGTGATTTCTTTGCTTGAACAAATTAGTACATCTCTTGGTACCTGGTATGCAACTATTGAGCTGGACAATGTATTTTTCTCAATTCTAGTTTTGAAGGATCACCAGAAGCAGTTTGCTTTCAGTGGGCAAGGCCAGAAATATATCTTCACTGTCCTACTGCAAGGGTATATCAAGTCTCCAGCCCTATGTCATAATTTAGTCCACAAGAATCTTGAGGATACGGGGCCAAGAAAGTAGACTAGTCAGATGCTTCCTGTGGACCCTCTTACAGAAAAGACCCAAAAAAATTAAATTATTATTAAAAAATTATGATTAAAAAAATGATTAAATTATATATGACAATCTACAAGACCTGATCATTAAAAGCAAACTTGAAGAACCAGACTGAGTGACAGGGGGAGGGAGAGACAGTTCGGAAGCAGAGAGGAGGTGCCAGACCTGACCTGGCAACAGCCTGAGCCCTTCAGGCCTGATCAGCTTGGGGGTGAGTGGTGAGGCAGGCAAGCAGTGTGCTCAGGAGGTGCATTTTCCACACTGGGAGAGACCCAGCCACTGATAGTCTACTCAGCCACACAAAACCAGTGAGAAGCAGCCCTCGATCATCGAAAGAAGTATATGCATCTGGCCTACTGCACGGATCAAAAACATCCCCCTCGGTGAAAAACTTCTGTCCCGTTTACGTCCTCAGTCCCTGATCTGCACTGGGTCCCGGGCCGGCTTCAGCAATTGCCCAGTCCCCTGGGCCAGAGGTAGGATCCGTCACATGCCCGAAGCCATTGTCCCAGCCTTGGAGAGTGAACCAATTAACAAACGGGAAAAAATAAACTGCCAGCTCCCCTAAGCCAGGAACCCAGGGTAGGCACAGTTCCTTTGCCTAGACTCACGCATAAGGGATCCACAGCCTTTGAGTGCCTTTCCCCCTGCAGAGACTTGTGTGGGCGCATTTCAACAGCACAGTTCCTCGTTACCGCAGTACAACAGGGTATATACCTGAAGTCTAACTTCAACTGTTTCAGCTGTGAAGTGGCAGGTACGTGACATTTGACTCTGCTCTGCCCATTAAGCGGGGTCTTCACCTACCCACATCAAGAGCCTGAGGACTGGTGGCTCCACCCATGCCACCTAGCCACCTGCAGTAGGGGCCCAAGAATAAGAGGTGCCCCTGAGTCCTTACAGCCAACAGCATTGGGTGCTCGGAGTTTGGCTGCAAAACCCATCCACCTATGCACTCTAGGGAAAAGGGACATGCCTTCCTCCTAGACATGTGGGGGCAGCTGTCAGCCCTCTGCCTTGCTCAGAATGTTTGCCCCTGCTGCAGCCGGGTGCATCTGCCTTCACCAATCATCCATGCCTGTCTAGGACTGTAGGTGAGAGCCTGCACCACACACTTGGTGGCGATTTGCGTGGGCACCTCAGTTGAACCCATACAAGAGGGGTGGGCAGACTCCTGAGCTCACATACCTAGTAACAGATCTAACCACCTGATGAAAGGACATTAGAGCTACAAAGTTGCCAATAATAAAACTAGCTCACATGAGCAGCCTATTTGGGCATATCAAAACAAAACTATAAGCTAGGACACAGTAAGCAAATGTAAAAAAATAAATATAATAACTTATTGATGGCTCGGAGACAACAGTCAATATCAAATCACATAAAGAGGCAGTCCATGATGGCTTCAGCAAGCTCCCCAAATAAAGAAGCAAGAAATTTTCCAGAGGAGGAAAATTTCTTGGAATTACTGGAGGCAGAATACAAAAGATCAATATACAGAACTCTTCAAAAGATTAGGAAGGAAATTAAGCAAAACATAAAACACACAGTAGAGGAAATTAAAAAGATTAGAGAAAAGCATAACGACAAATTTAACAGGCTACAAGAATCCATAGAGAGACAGCAATCAGAAATGCAGAAGATTAACAATAAAATTTCAGAATTAGACAAGTCAGTAGAAAGTCATAGGAACAGAATTGAGGCAATAGAAGTCAGAATTAGTGAGATTGAAGATAAAGCACTTGACACTAACTTATTTGAGGAAAAAATCAGATAAAAGGATTTAAAAAAATGAAGAAACCCTAAGAATTATGTGGGATTCTATCAAGAGGAATAACCTATGAGTGATTGGAGTACCGGAACGGGGGGGATAACAGAAAATACAGAGAGAATTGTTGAAGATTTGTTGGCAGAAAACTTCCGTTATATTGTGAAAGATGAGAGGATATCTATCCAAGACGTTCATCGAACCCCACATGAGATAGATCCGAAAAGAAAGTCACCAAGATGTACTATAATCAAACTTGTCAAAACCAAACATAAAGAGAGAATTTTAAGAGTGGCTAGGGATAAACAAAAAGTCATCTACCAAGGAGAGTCAATAAGACTAAGCTCAGACTACTCAGCAGAAACCATGCAGTCAAGAAGGCAATGGGAGGACTTATATAAAGCCTTAAGGGAAAAAAAACTGTCAGCCAAGAAATATATATCCAGCAAAACTGTCTCTGAAATATGATGGCGAAATTAGGCATTTGCAGATAAACAGAAGTTTAGGGAATTTGTGAAAACCAAACCAAAATTACAAGAAATACTAAAGGGAGTCCTCTGGTTAGAAAATCAATAACATCAGATAACAACCCAAGACTAGAACACAGGACAGAGCAACCAGATATCAGCCCAGATAGGGAAGTCATAAAAATAAACCAAAACTAAAACACTGAAAACAGGGAAACAGATATCAATATGTAAAAGATGACAACATTAAAACAAAAAAGAGGGACTTAAAAAATGTAGACATAGATTTTTCATCTGGAAAGGAAGTCAAGGCAATATAAAGAAATAAAAGACTAGCATAAACTTAGAAAAATAGGGGTAAATTTAAGGTAACCACAAAGGAAACTAACAATCCTACAAGTCAAAATAAAAAAACTAAAAAAATATAAAGACTCAGCAAACACAAAATCAACAATAATGAAAAAGGTGAAAAGAAAATACATAAAGAAAAATGACTCAGCACAGAAAATTAAGTGGAACAAAGAAACTTTGAAAAACACACAAAAATATATATCAAAATGACAGCACTAAACACATACCTATGAATAATTACGCTGAATGTAAACGGACTAAATGCACCAATAAAGAGACAGAGAGTGGCAGACTGGATAAAAAAAACATGATCCATCTATATGCTGCCTACAAGAGAACACACCTTAGACTTAAAGACACAAACTAAAACTCAAAGCATGGAAAAAAATATATCAAGCAAACAACACTCAAAAAAGAGCAGGAGTGGCAATATTATCTCTGACAAAATAGACTTTAAACTAAAATCCACCACAAAGGCAATGATTAAAGGGTCAACACACCAGAAGAAGATATAAATATTTACCCATCCAATGACAGGGCTCCAAAATACATAAGACAAACTCTAACAGCACTGAAAAGAGACATAGACAGCTCCACAATAGCAGCAGGACACTTCAACACACCACTGTCAGTGAAGGACAGAACATCCAGAAAGAAGCTCAACAAAGACACGGAAGAGCTAAATGCTACAATCAACCAACTGGATCTCATAGACATATCCTGAACACTCCACCCAACTGCAACCAAGTATACGTTCTTTTCCAACACACACGGAACATTCTCCAGAATAGGCCACATATTAGGCCATAAAGCAAGCCTTAACAAAATCCAAAGCATCGAAATATTACAAAGCATCTTTTGTGACCATAAAGCCATAAAAGTAGAAATCAATAACAGAAAAAGTAAGGAAAAGAAATCAAACACATGGAAAATGAACAACATCTTGCTCAAAAACTACTGGGTTATAGAAGAAATTAAGGACGGAATAAAGAAATTCATAGAATCAAATGAGAATGAAAACACATCCCACCAGAACCTTTGGGACACAGCAAAAGCAGTGCTCAGAG
>NW_004444009.1:8188274-8189595 GCF_000243295.1 Trichechus manatus latirostris | reverse complement strand
CTACTAAAGGTATTTCAGAGCATAGAAAAGGATGGAATACTCCCAAATTCATTCTATGAAGCCAGTATAACCCTGATACCAAAACCAGGTAAAGACACCACAAAAAAAGAAAATTACTGACCAATATCCCTCATGAACATTGACACAAAAATCTTCAACAAAATTCTAGCCAATAGAATTCAGCAACTTATCAAAAAAATAATTCACCATAATCAAGTGGGATTTATACCAGGTATGCGGGGTGGTTCAACATTAGAAAAACAATCAATGTAATCCATCACATAAATTAAACAAAAGACAAGAACCACATGATCTTATCAATCGATGCAGAACAGGCATTTGACAAAGTCGAATACTCATTCATGATAAAAACTCTCAACAAAATAGGAACAGAAGGGAAATTCCTCAACATAATTAAGGGCATTTATACAAAGCTAACAGCCAACATCATCCTAAATGGAGAGAGTTTGAAAGCATTCCCCTTGAGAATGGGAACCAGACAAGGATGCCCTTTATCACTACTCTTATTCAACATTCTGCTGGAGGTCCTAGCCAGAGCAATTAGGCTAGAAAAAGAAAGAAAGGACATCCAAATTGGGAGGGAAGACATCAAAGTATCTCTATTTGCAGATGATATGATCTGATACACAGAAAACCCCAAAGAATCCACAAGAAAACTACAGGAATTAATAGAAGATTTCAGCAAAGTTTCAGGATACAAGATAAACATACAAAAATCATTTGGATTCCTTTACACCAACAAAGAGAATCTCGAAGAGGAAATCACCAAACCAATACCATTTACAATAGCCCTGAAGAAGATAAAATACTTAGGAATAAATCTAACCAGAGACATAAAAGACCTATACAATGAAAACTACAAGACACTACTGCAAGAAACCAAAAGAGACTTGCATAAGTGGAAAAACAAACCTTGCTCATGGTTGGAAGACTCAACATTGTGAAAATGTCAATTCTACCCAAAGTCATCTACACATACAGTGCAATCCCAATCCAAATTCCACAGGCATTTTTTAATGAGATGGAGAAACAAATCACCAACCTCATATGGAAAGGGAAGAGGCCCCGGAAAAGTAAAGCATTCATTACTCAAGAAGAAGAACAAAGTGGGAGACCTCACAGTACCTGATTTTAGAGCCTATTATACTGCCACGGTAGTCAAAACAGCCTGTTACTGGTACAACAACAGATACATAGAACAATGGAACAGAATTGAGAATCCAGACATAAATTCATCCACCTATGAGCAGCTGATATTTGACAAAAGCCCAAAGTCTGTTAATTGGGGAAAAGACAGTCT
>NW_004444009.1:8180366-8187113 GCF_000243295.1 Trichechus manatus latirostris | reverse complement strand
ACTACAGGGGAAGTCAGCACAACTGGACTAAACCAAAGCTAAGAAGTTTCCTGAATACAATCAAACACTTTGAGGGACAGAGTAGCAGGGGTAGGGGTCTGGGGACCATGTTTTCAGGGGACATCTAGGTGAAATGGCATAACAAAATGTTCTGTATCCTACTTTGGTGAGTGGCATCTGGGGTCTTAAAAGCTTGCAAGCGGCCATCTAAGATGATCAATTGGTCCCAACCACCTGGAGTAGAGGAGGATGAAGAACACCAATGACACAAGGAAAGTAGTAGTCCAAGAGACAGAAAGGGCCACATAAACCAGAGACTTCATCAGCCTAAGACCAGAAGAACTAGATGATGCCCGGCTACCACCGATGACTGCTCTGAAAGGGAACACAACAGAGAGTCCCTGATGGAGCAGGAGAAAGGTGGGGTGCAGAATTCAAATTCTAGTAAGAGGACCAGACTTAATGGACTGAATGAGACTGGAGGAACCCTGGAAAGCATGGCTCCTGGATTCTCTATCAGCTCAGAACTAAAACAATTTCTGAGGCCAACTCTTCAGACAGAGATTGCACTGGACTGTGGGACACAAAGTGATACTCATGAGGAGTGTGCCTCTTAGCTCAAGTAGATACAAGAGACTAAACGGACAGCTTCTTCTGGAGGTGAGATGGGAAGGTAGAGAGGGCTAGGAGCTGGCTGAATGGACAGGAGGAATTGGGTGGAAAGGAGGAGTGTGCTGTCACAGTATGGGGAGAGCAATTAGGGTCACATAACAATGTATGATTATATATACTTATATATACAAGTCACTGGTTTTGCTCCTCTGGAGAACTCAGACTAAGACAGTGACTTTTAGGAGACCAGTTTTGGCTGAGTTTAAGGTTCAAAGATTATCTCAGAGTGATAGTTTGGGAAGGTCATATTTAACCTCCATAGAATCCAGACATCTGGATTCCACAAGAATTAAAAACTCTGTTCCTCAATCCTTAACTTCTTTTGTAAATAAATTTTTTATATCAGCAATAATTATGTTTTATTGTGCATCAGCTTAAACATTCTTTTCAAAACCTTTGAGTAACTTAAAATCTTGAACCAATATTAAATCTGCTGATTTTCTGTTTCTCTAGTTTTTGTTTTTTCCTCTCTCTACAATTTTGTGTTTTTTCTTTGTTTCTGGTTTATCATGGTTAATATCTCATTTCCCATTAGTGATAGCAACAAATGGGAATTCAAATTTATGGTCTGATCATTTGGTAATCTTTGTAGACGGATAATGGAGATCTATTCTCTATGGAGAAGGAGATAATACAGAATGCCGTTTATTCTTCATTTTGTTTGTCTATTACTCTACCTGTGTACACCAATCAGTTAAAATTTCAGGCCTACCTGGTAGAACAGGTCTTTGAGATCTGGTCTGGAGAGTTTTTGTGTTTCTATATTTACTTTTGATCTGTGTCTAAATTGTAGAACTGAAGCTACAAGCACTCTGTATGTCTGTGATAGAGAAAGGCCTTGACTTGTCATGTGAGTATGAAATGCTTCCTACCTCTGAAAGGCATTTATAACTTGGACTATTATGTCTCTCAAATTAAAGGAGTTTTGCTCTGAGATAAACATGTAGAGATAAATAAGTATTCATATATATCAAATATTCCCCAAGTTCCCAGAAAATAAAAAAAAAACAGAATTTCTAATATTTTAAATGTGCTAGAATTAAAAGCCTCCAGAAACTGTTGGCTCAGAAATATTTTAAGAATTAAATTTCACATAATATTAAGGTACATGTTTGGCAAATCAGACTGACTTAATTTTTGTTTAAATAAATTGGCTATGTTTTTCTCTGAGTCATCAAAGTTAAGTATAATACAAGTTTATTTTTTATTTTATTTGGATTGTTTTCTCATGAAGAGACTAATTAGTCTGAACTTCCTAAATTTATGCACATTTATTGATCAAAACACCTAACAATATTCCTACATAATGTTTAAGATTATGAACTATGTAAATTTGTGTTAAAATAAATTGAATCATTATTTTGACAAACTTTCAAACTTTTTATATCAACAACAATTATGTTTTCTTGTGTGTCAACCTAAACATAATTTTCAGGATATTTTGTTGTTGTTAGTTGCTGTCTAGTTGGCTGCAACTCATGGCAAGCTTATGTATAACAGAACAAAACAATGCCCCATCCTGCACCATCTTCATGATCCTTGGTATGTTTGAGTGAATAGTTGCCGCTATTGTGTAGTGTCTTCCAACCTAGAGAATTCATCTTCTAGCACCATATCGGACAATATTAGGTTGTGATCCATAAAGTTTTTATTGGCTAATTTTTGGAAGTAGATCGCCAGGCTGTTCTTCTTAGTCTGTCTTAGTCTAGAAGCTCTGCTAAAACCTGTCTACGATGGTGACTCTTCTGGTATTTGAAATCCTCTGGCATAGCTTCAACATCATAGCAACACACAAGCCACCATAATACAACATGCTGACAGATGGGTGGTGGTCAAGATCTTTTGGTATCTTAAAACCTTGAACTAATATTAAATTGAGCTAATAAAAGGAACATACTGGATACAAGCATTGATTACTAACCATAATGTTAAGTTTGTTTACTTTTGCTGTTTATTTCAGATGCTATCTTTGGGTGTTGTTAATGAGGATGTTCATTTTTGTCACTTTAAGAAGGTATAAAAGATTAGGGAGCTGTAGAAAGCTGTGTTATGTGTATTTGAGATCTTTGATGGTCTGCTAAAATGCTTGTATGGGACAAGCAGTTCTCAATTACCTACCTCCCAATTCTCTCTGTAAAACAGATTATTTCCTTTGTTTAAAAGTAATTATAATAGTGACAAAGAAAAATAACTGTGCATTTTTGTTTTTCAAGGGAAACAGAATACTTTTGTTCTGAGCTGTCAGTTTGCTCCAGTGAGAATAAGCAAGAGCATACTGAAGGACAAAACTTCAGGAAAATGAATTTCATTTGCTATGGTTTAAAACATTCGAGTCTGAAAAAACTATGAACTCTATTAAAGTTTTGGTGAATTTTGGTCAGTTTTCATGGGTTTACTTCCTAGACTTATTGATTAATGCCTTCATCTACAGTGTGAAAAGTTATTCTTTACCATCTATGTGATCTGCCTAGAGATCAATGATTTTATGTCTTAACAGAATCAACCCTTTTGATTTTGCTCTCCCAAGATCAGATCCTAGATTTAGAAAATAGAAAGTAAAACTTCTAGAATATCATTTATACCTAAAGCTATTTTGAGATAACCCAGAGGGCCCATGAAAAATGTCAATGACTTAATTTACCTTATAAAGGGAAAGATGTTAGAAATAATTAGATTTGTTTGGTATGTTTCATAGTTCTTAACTAGCTTAACATTATTCTAAGAGCTGGATAGGAAGAATTAGCAAATAATAAAAAACACTCAGTCTTCCCTGAATTAAGTTTGAAGAGGTGAAATACTATCACTATAAACATTTCAAAAATTGTATGCTTCATGTGAAGGCTCTGGAGATTTCTCAGTGATGTCACTGTCCATAATGTATTTTTACCCTCAGAGAAAATGTTGATCAAACTCTTATGAAATAGTTATGTATCACACCCTGTCTTAATCTGGGTTCTCTGTTGTTGTTTTTCGGTGCTGTAATGGTTAAGATTGTGTGTCAACTTGGCTGGGCCATGATTCTCAGTAATTATATGTGATCACCCCCATGATGGGATCTGCTGTGAGTAGCCAATCAGTTGAATGGGAGTTTCCTTGGGGGTGTGGCCTGCATCTGAATATAAGTGGAAGCTCTGGCTTTTGCCCTCTGTGAATCCTGCAGCTGCCTCCTGTTCATCTGACCTCTAGTTATTGGGACATGAGACAGCAGTTTATCTGCTGATCTTGGGATTCATGGATCTTCACAGCCTGTGAGCAAAAGCCCTGCTCTCCAACATGCCGATCCTGGGTTCACCAGCCCCTGTGGCTGTGTGAATCAGGAGAAGCCTCTATCTGGATCTATGGACTTGGGACGTTCCAGCCTCTAAAATCGCCTGAGCCATTTCTTTGATATAAATCTCTGTCTATATATATTTATATGCTTTGCTGGTTTTGCTTCTCTAGAGAACCCAGCCTAAGATAGGTGCTGTCGAGTCAGTTTCAACTCATAGTGACCCTATGTACGACAAAACAAAACACTGCCCAGTCCTCTAGAGGAGCAAAACCAGTGAAACATATATGGAAATATATATAGAGAGATTTACTTCAAGGAGATGACTCACACAATTGTGAGG
Organism: Trichechus manatus latirostris; assembly: GCF_000243295.1. Taxonomy (NCBI): domain Eukaryota; kingdom Metazoa; phylum Chordata; class Mammalia; order Sirenia; family Trichechidae; genus Trichechus; species Trichechus manatus. The sequence goes on along the minus strand of NW_004444009.1, from coordinate 8,182,830 downwards.
AAATCGTTCACACAATTGTAGGGGCTGGCAAATTCCAAATCCATGGGTCAAGTGGTAGGCTGGAGTCCTCTGCTGGCTCACAGGGTTGCAGAGGTTGGCAAATTCAAAATCTGCAGGTCAGGTGTCAGGCTGGAGACTTCTACAGGTTTATGCCCCAAGAATTGGAGGTCAGGCAACAAGAAAAGTATAGTGGAGGTAAAGAGGGAGAGAGAGAGAAGGGGAGGGAGGAAGTGAAGGAATAAGGAAATGCGGGAGGGAAGGAGAAATCAAGTTTTTCCAGAAGATCCATTTATATACTAGAAGCAGGCCACAACCCCAAGGAAACTCCTCTTTCAACTGATTGGCTTATCACATCAGATTGCATCATAGAAAGTAATTACATTTTGGAAGAGGACCCAGTCTAGTGTCTACCAAACCACTGAGATTCATAGCCTAGCCAAGTCGACACATAGCATTAAACAACACATATGCCAATAGAGAATTCTATATTCCCTACTTTCTGATACTATTGGTTACTATAATAAGTTAACCTCAGCCTTTTAGTCATTGTCATCTACAAATAATATTTCTTTTATTCTGATTCTTGCCTGAAGACACTTTAATAAGCTACAAGCTAGGGTTTGTGTCTTCATTAAAATACAAGACTTTCCGGACTCCTGGCAAAATGGCGCTCTAGTCAGAAGCACTACGCTGTCCGTCCACAGCAAAGATCTGAAAAACTCAGCCAAACAGAGAAAACAGCAATCCTGAAACCCTAAACATCAAATGAAGAGTTAAAAAACTCAGCCAAGCACAAAATGGAATAAGAAACTGACAGATGACAGAGAGCAAGGAGACATACATGGAGAGGTCCCCTATCAGCTAACACAGCACGGATCCACCATCTTGGAATCCTATCAGAGACCAGCAAATACAGGGTATGAGAAAGCAGCTTCACGTAGCTTCCAGAAGGAGACAGAACAATCAGTTAAGTGGTGATATAGGCTTTCCCACCACCCACCCTTCTTCACCCCAGCTTGGCCTCCTCTGCTTCCCACGGCTACAGTCTCTTGGCCAGGAAGCACCGGCTACTTGGATTCCATCCACCCATACTGGCCGACTCCCTGCGTGCCATTTGTTGGCTTCTGGTGTTGCTTTTTTCCACTTCTTTTGATTTCTTCCCTACCTCTCACTACCTCCCCCTCCTTTTGCCCAAATATGTGGCTCCATGTACCATCTTTGCTTCTTCCTGAGGGGCTGTGGAGATCTGTTCAAGGGTGGAACTGCTTCCTGGCCCATGCTGCCATGCTGGTGGGATCCCAGGGCTTTTGTTTGTTTGTTTGTTTTGAATTGTTTGTTTTCTTTTTCTTTTCTTCAGTTGGCAGCCCGTTCTGGCCAGGCAGTGCTTCACGACTTGGGACTTATGCCCTCAGCTTACGCAGACACGCAGAGGGATCCCTGAGAGCATTTCTTTTCTCATGGTTATTTTTGTTTGTTTGTTTTTTTCTGTTTTTTGGGGGGTTTATCTTGTTCTCTATTTTTTTAATTAGTTTTGTTTTCTTTTCCCTCTCTTTTCCTTTTTGTCTTTCTTCATTACTCAGTTTCTTGTCTCTCTATACCTTCCTTCTCTTCCTGTCCTATGAATACCTGGTGCTGAGTGACACCGCTACGCCTCCTAGCCAAGCTGTACTTCAACACCTGGGAACAACTTCCCCAGACCTCGTAGCCACACCAGTGGGATCCCTTGGATCTTTGCTGTTCTTTCCCCTTTCTGATTTTTATTTATTCATTCTTTTCTTTTCTTTATTCTTCTTCCCCCTTTTTTTTTTCTCCATTTCATAGTCTCTCATCTCTCCACTCCAACGGCAAGCTCCCCTAGCACTCTTTTTTGTTTGTTTGTATGTTTTTGGCTCCTGTTCCTCTCTCCTCTCTCCCATACCTATCTTAGCTCCACATGTCACAATCTCCTCCCTCCATCCTGCCTACCGGCATGGTGCACTTAACATCACACCACCAAGCAGCACAGACACAGCCTACTGGAACCTGCCCTGCACTGATTACTGACCCACCCTGGTGGCTGCAGTAAGTGCCACAAACAACCTGTCCCAGCAACTTCTCTTCAGCTAGAACTGCCCTGCTGTACCATATCTGAGCGACTGACCCTGCCAGCTGGAGAAGGAGACGAAAAGTATGCCCACAGACGAGCAGGCAACAAAGAACACACAGCCTGCCTGCTCACACATAGCCAAATTAAAAAAAAAAAGGACAAAACAAACAAATCTACAATCAATAAACTAGAAAAATAACTACTGAATGCCCCAAAGACAGCAGACAATATCAAAACATTTACAAAAACAAGACAGGATAGTTCCAGCAGGCATCAAAAATAAAACACTAGATGACTTTCCAGTAGAAGAATAGGCACTAGAACTACCTGATAGGGAATTCAAATCTCTAATACTCAGAATTATCCAAGAGTTGAAGC
>NW_004444009.1:8165543-8180266 GCF_000243295.1 Trichechus manatus latirostris | reverse complement strand
AATGTCATAAAACATGCGTACTACTGTTTCGTGAGAAACTATTTGTTCTGTAAGCCTTCACCTGAAGTACAATTTAAAAAATAAATAAATAAATAAATTTTTTAAAAAACATTTTAAAAAAGTGAGAATAGGAGCAAAACTGGAAGAATGTAATCGATGCCACTGAACTGTGAATGTAGAAATTTTTGAAATGGTGTATCTTCGGCTATGTATATTTTCACCCCCAAAAAAAATGAGGTCGAAAAAGGAGAGGGTTGACATGTCATGGGGTTGTTAACCAATGTCATAAAACAATATGTGTAGTGACTGTTTAATGAGAAACTGTTCTGTAAACCTTCACCTAAAGTACAATTTTTAAAAAAGTGAGAAAAAAAAAAGATACAAGACTCTCCTACAAGGTCTTCACAAAGACTTCACAAAGGAGGAGAGTCTCAGAGCTTTGAGGAAAGAAGCGCATTAGGGACTTTCAACTATTGATAAGTCAAAGAATACACACCCTTGGGTACAGGCTTCCAAGCTTCGACAACTTTCCGTTCACGGTTTTTGTGGGTCAGGAATTCTAGCATAGCTTAGTGTGATGCCTCTGGCTCAAGATCTCTCATGAAGGTGCTGACAAGCTGTTGACCAAGGTGGCAGTCTCATGTGAGTCTCCACTAGGGCAGATTCCGCTTCCAAGCTCACTCATATGGTTTTCAGAGGGATTCAGTTCATCACAGACTGTCAGAATAAGGGCCTTGCTTCCTTGCTGGCTGTTGGCCAGAAGCTTCCCTCAGTTCCTTGACACATGTGCCTCTTCACAGAGACTCTCATAACACAGCAGCTGGCTTCCTTCAGAGTGAGTAAGCAAGACAGCACCTCCAAGAAGGAAGTCACAGTCGTTTTGTAACCTAATCTCAGAAGTGAAATCCCATCACTTCTACCACTTCTTACTCATTTGAAGCAAGTCAATAATTCTAGCCCACCCTCAAGAAGAAGAGCTTAAGCAAAGGCATGAATACCAGGAGGTAGGATCACTGGTGATCATCTTAGAGTCTACCTCCCACAGACCGCAGAAAGCTTTTGTACATTTAGGTTATACCTATAAATATTATCTGTGTTAAAAGCTGATAGAGAAATTTTAATATATTTATTAATTGATTCATTTGAAGATTAAAAAAAAAAACCTGTTGGTGTCGAATTGATTCCAACTCATAGTGACCCGATAGGACAGAGTAGAACTGCCCAACAGGGTTTCCAAAGAGTGCCTGATGGATTTGAACTGCCAACATTTTGGTTAGCAGCTGAACTCTTAACCACTACGCCACCATTTGAAGATAGCAATAATAAATGCATTGCGTGTTATCATAAATAACATCTTAGTATTATTCTGAAAATAGTTTTCACCTCACGGGCTCTTGAGAGAGAACAGATATCCTAAAGTAAAGCGTCAGTTTGTTCTAGAATATGAAAGAGCATAATGAAGGACAAAACTTGGAAACTTAAATTTATTTGCCTTGGTTTAATATATCCGTGTCAGAAAACAAAAGCTATGAAATGTGTTAAAATAATAACAAAATTCACTCAATTTTGATGGGCTTACTTCATGGTTTATCCATTAATGCATTTTTCTACAGTATAATAGTAGAGATTCTGTGTCTTACCAGAATAATTTTCTAAACTTTATGTTGACTTTATTAAGGCCTTTGTTATTTAAGAAAAGAAAAAAAAAAAAGCAAAGTTTCTTCATTTATGAAAGAACAAAGATTATTTTCAATCACTTACTTCCTATGTTTTATTCTTAACTGTTTTATTGACATTTGGATTAAATAGGTCAACAAGAACTTTTTCTCAGTCACCCATGATTCCATCTTCAAGTGTTCAAATCTCCTCTTACACATTTTTTTTTTTTTTTGCGTACTCAAAACTGGATACTAAATACAGGAAAAAAATAAAACAAAACTTTTCAGGGTGTCTTCTATTCCTGCAACTATCTTTTCAGTTCTCTGGAAAAATCACAAAGATTTGTTCTTTTACCTAATAAAAAGAAAATACTTAGATGAGGCAAATGTTAGGGATGAGAGTTTAACAGCGGTTACCAGAGGTGGGAGGGAAGGAGGATGGAGGAAATCATTGATTAGGGATCAGTGAGTTTCTGTTTATGGTGACGGAAAATTTGGCAAGGGGTATTGGTGATGGTTGTACAACACGGTTGATGTGACTGGTATCACTGAGTTGAACACATGGAAATGTTGAATTGGCAAACATTATATAATCTATAGTTTTATAACAATAAAAATGTGTTTTTAAAAAAAGAGTACTAGAAATAAATAGATGTAGCTGATGTGCTCCAACTGTCAGAGTTACATGGGAAGAGTTATCAAATCGGAAAACACTCTCACATGCCCAGGGTTGAATTTGTATAGGTAAAATGTTATTAATATAAATATTTTAGGAATTATATGCTTTATGTTAAGTCCCTGGGTATTTGCCAATGTCTTTGCTGCCTATAGTACAGAATGCTTTTTCCCTCAGTGATAACACTGATCAAAACACTAATGAATAGTTCTGCTGCATTTTCCTATATTTATCAAGAGTCCTGGAGATACTTCGCCTGATATTAGGCAATAACATCATGTTATCAGCAATAAGGTCACATATTAAAATTTTTAATCGGCCACAAGCTTACTTCTCTAATTTGCATATAGCCTTTTCTATCAGTGGCTCTCGGAGCCCTGGTGGCACAGTAGTTAAGTACTACAGCTGCTAACCAAAAGGTCAGCAGTTCAAATCCACTAGCCATTCCTTGGAAACCCTATGGGGCAGTTCTACTCTGTTGCTGTGAGTCAGAATCGACTCAATGGCAACTGGTTTGGTTTTTCGGTATCAGTGGCTCTCAAGTGGGGATGCACATGACCGGCTTACCCACGGAGTTCAGTAAAGATACAGGTAGGCCCTACTCCAGTCTTGCCAAATCTCTTTACTTAATATTCTTGGAAAAAAATATGTCTCGGGATTGTTTTATCTTAACCTCAGAATTTTTTATCTTTGTCTTATGTGCCATTGAAACAATCAAATTTCCTTGACAGTTGCATTTTTTATTATTATGAACCTTCATCAGACCTTTCACATTTGAAAGTTATCCGTTATAAATTAACCACAACCATTAGGTCTCTGTTATCTAAAGAGGGTTTTGGTTTCACTCATGCTTGCTCAAAATCTCTGCTGTAAGCTATAGCAGACTTTGTGTCCTCAACAAAGTACATTCTCAGCACCTGACTTGTGCAAAAGGACTGGACCAGGTCCTGCAAACTATTGACGTTTCAAAGACTAGTCTCTTAGATACAGGTTTCTGTGCTGACATTGTCAGGCAACTTTCACACTGTAGCAGTGGGTTGAGTCAGGATTTCCAAATGGTTTTAGAAACAGATGACTTCATAAAAGCAGACCGTTAACTCAAGATCCAACAGAATGAGAATTAATTACATAAGACTGAGTAAGTGATGAGGCAGCTTTCATTGTGGCTATTTATTTTGGATATTGTTGATATTGTTACCTGAGTAGTGTTCAAGACCTGGAGCAGTCAAGGCAATGAAACGCACTCCAAGTCACAAAGAGAGAGAAAGTTTATTAGGAGGTGACATCAACGGAGAGTCCAGCAGCAAAGCAGACTGTCTTTAGGGAGTCCCGAAAGGTAATTTTACATTAGAGCTTACGTATGGCTGTTACAAGGGCCAGAAGTGTCTTTTTAGCAAGTGGCCCGTAGATGGCTTGGCCCGATGAGTTATTCATTACAAGATAATTACAAGAGACTCTATCAGACTAAAGAGATACATGCTGGACATCTCCTCATCAGGCTAAAGATATACATGCCAGACATCTGGCCTCTAATTATCATGTGGGGGGTCGTAAGTCACAGGTGGCCGGACAAAACAAAACAAAGCCATTAACAAAAGTATGCCAAAAGGATAGGGCAGGTAGAAAAAACTTACAGGTTCCTCATGGTGTTAGTTATGTCAAGCTCTCAACTGCCCATTTTGAAAAGGAGAAAATATGTTGTGGAGTATTAAGGTCACGGTATTGTTTTAATGGTCTAATTTTTTGCATATATAATAGGAAGTGCTTCCTTTTCCTTGCTAAGCTATCTGTAATCCAAAACAATTTAGTAAACTCTACTTTTGTAAACTGAAGTAACACATTTAAAAGTGATATCTGATTATCTCTGAACCTGAATCAGAAATTCTGAATTCCAAATCTCGTTACTTGTCATGGCAATGATATTATTCACATAGGGCTTACCAGGATATAAATGGACAAAATGATTGTGAAACCAAGGCCTTAGCTGCAGTGTCACATTGGAGAATGAGCCTCATCAAATTAGGTATGACCAGACACTTTTAGGAACAGAAGTTGACTTCATTAAAGGAGCTGATGCCTACAAAGGCCTCCTGGGAATATGGGCTGGGTTCCTGGCTTATAGGGTCCCATCCTCACAGGTGGTAAGGAAGGTGTTAAAAATAAAATTCCAAAAGATTAAATTTGTATAGGAACTCAGGCTTTATATGCAATTCATGAATTGGGAAGCTTCTGGTGTGGAAGTCAGACAAGAGCTTGGAGATTGGTACAAAGTGCAGGAGTTTTATAGGTACAGACACACAGGAACAAGGAAGCTATACTGGGCAATTTTGGATTGGCTGGTGGGCATTTTCTTTCCTTATTAGGGATTAAGAGGGAATTGTGAACCAGGTAAAGCTGAGCAGGCAAGTCCTGATTGGTTAGTTTAGGTTTCGGCTCTGGGAAAGTCAGGCATTTACAGGAAATAGACTTAATTAGGTTTCAGTTTGGTTAGCATAAGTGACTCCATCTTGGGCCTAGTATAGTCAGGTTAACAAAGTTCAATTCCTGGAAGGCCAGGACCCATTGCAAATTCAGGGGACCTTGACAAGCGCAGGATTTGCTCAAAGTTACAGATACTATGAAATCTGGTGGAGAGTTTCTCTCCATGCCATTTCCTCTAATAAAATTCTTACCTCCACTTCTCTGTTAGAAGGATTCCACACCAAACCCAAACAACCCTCAGGGAAGGGTTTCTCTAGCTTCTCCTCCAAGCAGAAAACATCTATTCCCCATGTTCTCAAAGCACTTGCACATTTTCATTATCCTGACATGCCCAGTGCAAAGCCCAGCTGTAGCACAACACAGAAGCTGAGAACATAACTACTGAATGAACCATTAAGTGATAAATGAACGAATGAAGTGATGGCTTGCAGCTAAGAGGGGATAGCATTTGCATTGAGATTTCAGATATAGAAGATTTTAAAATAAGGGGTGACGGTGGTCTTGAGAACGCTATTTCACTTTGGCCCAGTCCGGGGGTGGGGGTCTGCTACCAGACCCTGCCCCACACCCCTGTCGGACCCGAGATGGGGACATGAAGCCCTAGTGTTAAAAGCTTAGGAGACAGATCTGATCTGGAACTCTCCATCCCTTATTCTTGTGTGAGCCCGTAAATTAACTAATCTGTTTTAGCCTTCATTTCTTCTATGGATTGAGAAAAACAATATCCATATCCTAGGGTAGCTGTTAGGATTTAAGCAGATAGTGTCTGTAAAACATTTAGCTCAGCTACTGGCACCAAGTAAATGGTAGCTATTGTATCATTATCATCATCATTTCCTCCCTCAAGGATTCCCTGCATACATTATATTAGCAAGATAATAGGCTGCCTGATCTAATTGTTCTCCCTTAACACATTCTTAATCCCTGGTGGCTGCATGTACAAACCAAGGCTTTTACCTCTGTAGGTCAGGGTCCACAATTAGCAATTCCTCCCTAACAAGTTGTATGTGTGTGTGTGTGGTGTGTGTGTGTGTGTGGTGTGTGTGTGTGTGTGTGTGTGTGTGTGTGTGTGTGTGTAGTTCTGGATGCTCAGGGTGACCTCACCCAGCATGGGAGTTAGCTCCCGGAGAAGGTCTCTGCAGTGTCCCATGCATGCTCCATGTTTGTGAGTTTTGGCAGCTGCTGCTGAAGCCAGAGAAGCTAGGCTGTGAGGCCCGGCCTCTCTTGGGTAGACCTCAGCCTCAGCCCGCAGTGCTAGAGAAGAGCTGGCCCACCCACCTAGAAGAAGTATAGGCAAGGCTGGGTAGCCCCTCAAAAACTCTGCTTCAGACAGACCAGAATTTACTTTGTGGGCTCCTCCTAACTTTAGGAGTTCCCTTGGAGAGGAGGGAAGGGGACATGATGTTAGGTAGAACTCATGGGTAACAAGCATCTACATCATTTTAGATACTCTGTGACCCTCTTCAGCAGGTCCTTTCAGAGTCTGAGAGAGATCCAAAATCTTGATCCTCTCTGAAGCTTAACCTGATTATACTAGGCCCAGGATGGAGTCAATTAGGCCAAGCCCCACATCAGCAAACTGAAACCTAGCTAAACTTCTATGTTTTTTAAATTCTTAATGTTCCCAGGAGCCAAAACCCAAGTCAATCAATTGACTCTCCCAGAAACAGAAACCTACGCTAGCCAATTAGGATTCTCCTGCTCAGTTTAACCTAGTTCAAATTTTCCCCTTGATCCCAAATAAGGAAAGAAAATGCTCACCAGCCAGTCTGAAATTTGGCCTAGGCCAGTATAGCTTCCTTGTTCCTGGGTGTCCATCAGGGCCAGATTAAGGCATATGAGGGCCCTAAACACTGATAATCTGTGGTGCCCCCACAATACAATATATATGTATTTTTTTGGATATTTGCGATATTAGTATTATAGTAAATGTATGATAGATTGTGTCCGCATATATTGCTAAACATATATTAAAGTTAAAGTTGTAAATATTATTGTTTACAAAACTTAAGACATAACTCTGTACATAAATACTATACACTTAAAAAGTAACTTGATTGAATTCGTTGCAATGGTCAACTTATTTGAGTTCCCTTGCTTTTGTGCGTCACCTAGGACTGGAGTTCCCATTGGTTGTTTACCAGGACGTGCACAAGAGCATACCCTTGTCTTTATATTGTGTAAGGGCACTCCAAAATATGGAGTGCTTGGCGTAACCAAAGGGCTAATTTCAAACCTAAATTAAACTTCATTTTAAATTGAACTGCAGCCTGACCAAAGTCTCCGCCTCTACTGTTCTGAAGAGGCAATTCAGCTTCTTGTAAAAGTTTAACTGCTCGTAACACAAAAGAAATCAGGGTCAAATTTTTTTTTAGCTTGTACTAAGAATTGTTTGTTAAACGATGCTTGTCAAAAATGTTTATGCAGCTTGTCCTAGGGAAAAATACTTCGGTCAACAGGAGGTTAGAAAATAAAGTTGATAATGTTAAGTAAAGGTGAAGCCCTGCAATTGTCTCGTAACTGTAATCAAGATGAAGTAAAAGCCAATTAACCAAGTCATAATCTAATTTACTCTCTCAAACCAGACTTTATTCACTCATTGAGACCTTCACGCATTTCTACTTACTTCTTATAAAATCGGTAATTAAAGTAAAAGTATAGCTTGATTCTTTAAGATAAGAGGAAAAAACAAACATGCAGAAAGCTGACTCAGTTGTTTCCCAGGAAGTTAACTAATAGACTTGCTGATGTTAAAAAGAATGTCTTGGTTGGTCAAACATATTTCAAGAAGTTAGAGATAAATGTTAAGTTAGAGACTGATGTAAAGAAAGATTGTAGTTAACAGGGGAGGTCAGCACAACAGGACTAAACCAAAGCTAAGAAGTTTCCTGAATACAACCAAACACTTCGAGGGACAATGTAGCAGGGGCAGAGGTCTGGGGACCATACTTTCAGGGGACATCTAGGTCAATTGGCATAACAAAGATTTTTAAGAAAATGTTCTGCATCCCACTTTGGTGGGTGGCACTGGGGTCTTAAAAACTAGCAAGCAGCCATCTAAGATGCATCAGTTTGTCTCAACCCACCTGGAGTAAAGGAGAATGACGAACACCATGGACACAAGGAAAATATTAGCCCAAGAGACAGAAAGGGCCACATAAACCAGAGACTGCATCATCCTGAGACCAGAAGAACTAGATGGTACCTGGCTACCACAATGACTGCCCTGACAGGGAACACAACAGAGAGTCCCTGATGGAGCAGGAGAAAAGTGGGGTGCAGAATTCAAATTCTAGTAAAAAGACTTGTCTTAATGGTTTGATTGAGGCTAGATGGACCCTGGAAGACATGGCCCCCGGGCTCTCTGTTAGCCCAAAACTAAAACCATTCCCAAGGCCAACTCTTCAGACAAAGATTAGACTGGACTATGAGACATAAAATGATAACCGTGAAGAGTGCTTCTTAGCTCAAGCAGATACATGAGACTAAATGGGCAGCTCCTGTCCAGAGGTGAGATGAGAAGACAGAGAGGAGCAGGAGCTGGTTGAATGGACACGGGAAATCTGGGGTGGAAAGGAAGAGGGTGCTGTCACAGTATGGGGAGAGCAAGTAGGGTCACAAAACAATGTATGTATAAATTTTTGTATGAGAGACTAACTTGAATTGTAAACTTTCACTTAAAGCACAACAATAAAAATAAAATAAAAAAGAAAGATTATAGTTTAAAAACCCCCTTTGTAACTTTTTTTTCCCCTCCTTTCTGAAACCCCAGTGACTGCCAGCACTAAGTTTGCTCCACCTGATGAAAACCTCACTGTTCTTCCTGCAGTTTGGAACACTGTAGTATCCTGTGGGAAATGCTAGTGGCATAGTGGTTAAGTGCTACAGCTGCTAACCAAAGGGCTGGCAGTTCAAATCCACCAGGCATTCCTTGGAAACTCTATGGGGCAGTTCTACTCTGCCCTGTAGAGTCGCTATGAGTTGGAATTGACTCTATGGCAATGGGTTTGGTTTTTTTGGTTTAGTATCCTGTGTGGATGCTTGTGTGACTCTCAGTTTCCCAAAGTTTTTAATCCTTTAATAAAACTCATTACTTTTATTTCTAGGGGAGTATTAAGTCTGGCACTAAATGAAATTGATACCAGCTCCAGTATGTGAGAATGTGCTGGTGAGAAATAAAGTTGATGCAGGGTCATGAGGGTGCCCACGCACCAGGTTGTTTTAAGCTGTCTCTACATGTTTTAACATGTCTCACTACGACAGTATCATGGCAGAGAGTATTGCTGGCCCTCCTGGCTGGAGTTGCTTGATCATCAGTTGTGGATAGATCAGAGACCTGTTATCTATTAATATAATCCATCCTTGCCCAATAACCGCTCATGTTGGATCCAGTTGCATATTGGGAGAATGTAGCAAGAGTTAGACTCAACAGCCCATCCCTACCTCTTGTTTATTAGGAAGAACTAGCATAATTCCAAGAGACCTGCTAAAATAAGGAGTTTCATTTACACCGGAGTGGATCATAGGAGACAGATGTCAACAAAGGTGTTGAAGTGGTAGGGGCCTCATAGCTTAAAACAACCTGGTGCGTGGGCACCCTCATGACCCTGCATCAACTTTATTTCTCACTGGCACATTCTCACATACCGGAGCTGGTATCAATTTCATTTAGTGCCTTGCCAGTTCCTTTACACTGCGGCGCTTGCTTTTCCTGTGTCCTATCTGCTTGGCATCTATGGGTCTTTGCTTCGGACAATTGGTGCCCCTGTTTTGTTGATGCCCTAAGCACATGCTTACCTTGCTTATTGGGTAGTCTATCCCTGGTCTGTGCTTACAAAAACACTTCTACTTTGTGCCATGCTTCGTAACTCTTATCTGACTCTCAGACCAGACATTCCTCAATTTATGAATTGACAAATAAAGCTCATGAGTTTGTACACAAATTTAATATTGTGGAAATCTTATTTTTAACATGGCTAATTGGGTAAGAATGGCAATTTATAAATTTTGCATTAATTCTTTTAATAAAAGAAGTATAACAACTGAACAACTACATTTGGAAATAATATCAGAGTCAAATATCAGGCTTTTTGTGAATGGGAAACCCAGGCCGTCCTGATCCCACCCCACCACCCCCTCACCCTTTCATTGCTCCTTGCTGGTCTGGTGTGGTCTCCAGGTGGAGTGATGAGAGCAGGGGAAATGTGCTGTGTGTGTCCAAGGGGAGCAGACTGAACGTGAAAGGAAGTGAACTGGTGTTCAAGTCCAAGGCTGGTGCTGGGTGTAGGGACACAATTTCCCCTGACCTGGGTGTGAAGAGGACCAGAGGACCCCAGTCCTTCCTTCAACAGCTCTAACAGCCTTGGAGTCAATCCAATAGAGCCTCCTGCTACATTCACAATGACCATTGTAAATGGTCATTTGTTTGTCCCTGGGAGCACTGCCAAGTCCCCTTGCTTCAGGAGCAGATTCCCATGCTCGGCCCTGGGCCCCAGGAGTACTTCCAGGCCCACATGGGCTCATGGGGGTGCTTGCTGGGCCTGAGAACTGAGCACAGGAGTGGGAAAGCACTGGGGGAGGGGGACAGAGAGAATACTACAAAGATAATCATAAAGAAGTGAGGCTGCCATCTCTGAAGGAGCAGAACTGAGTCTCCCCGGTCTTTGTGTTAAAGAGACAGGTTGGGGACAGCTGTATGGGGCCAGCCTAGTTTGGCCAGGCTCAGAGCTGACCTGCTGCCTCAGTCCCTGCAGCTGTCCTTGGTCCAGAGAATGCAGCAGGAGCCCTTGTGCTTGTCCCGGGGCCCAGTGAGCAGGCTGAGGGCCGGTTTGGGTAGGCTACAGGCTGCTGGGCCTGGACATGGGAATAGAAGTCTCTGGTAGAGCCTCTGGATTCCTGGGTGTATAATGAGGCCAGGGCAAGGAGAAGGACTCTGCCCAGGGTTCCTGCATCTCCCCATGGCTGAAACCAGAGTAACGCCCAAGGGTCATTCATTGATTCATTTATCAAATTGTCAGTGAGCAATGCCTCTGGGCAGAGGTTCATATTTGGCTTATTGTTCAGAGATGGGAGGCTGCTCCTGGGTTGAGGGACACATAGAAGGAGAGCTTAGACTTCACTGCCTGGTTCTCTTCTCCACGCCTGGAAAAGAGAAGCTGGCTGTCTCCTCAGCCTCATGACACCTCTATCCTACATATCAAAATAGGACAGGAAAATGGGACCTGAAGGGACCCTGGCTGCTGTCTCTCTGGAGAGGCTGAGGAGTGAGAGACATCCATTTGTCCCCTTAGAATAGCAAGGCACAGACTGGACGGGCCAGGGTGTGAGGAAGTGAGGCCCAGCCAAGCCAGTCTCCCAGACTCCCTTTATTTCTTCTAAATCACAGAAGCAAGCACAGTAACAGGGAAAGGGAAGAAAGGAGGAGGTGTCTAACATGAACTGAACACCTCTTATTCACTGTACGAAATTGCTTTTTTTGTAGCTCAAGAACAATCAAATATCAGCAATTTCATATGGTTTGAACTAATATGTGCTAGACACATTATTTCCCTGAATTTGTACAAAACCTGGAAGCTATGTTTCGTTATTCCCATTGGCCCACGTTCGGCATTAAGGAAACAGCCCAAAGTCCACAGTGGAGTAACTTTAGAGCTGGGCACAGGTCCCTCCAGCTCCAAAAGCCCAGTGTTGGCCACACTGCAACAGGATAAACTTGTTAAAGACCAAATATTAAAGTATCTTTCATGGTCCTAGCTTCCTACACCGGATATTCTCTACTTGTTCCTCCAGATGCGGTGTCCTGCCTTCTCCACTCTGCTCTCTGCCCCCAGGCTAAACTTCCCATGGGTCTGGCCAATGGGAAGCACCAATGGAGGACACTGAGAATGGGGGTTTACTCCCCTGGCTTCCTCCAGTCTCTCTCCTATAGCTATAACTCCCCCACCGGATTCCAGTACGAGCTTCTCCACTTGACCTTCGGGCCCAGGGATGGCAATGGCTCTCTTCTCCCCTGTTGCTAGCACCACTGTGATTCATCATCTTTCGATGGTTTTCCTCAGTCCTGCCCTGGAAGCCCTGGTGGTGTAGTGGTTAAGTGCTATGGCTGCTAACCAAAAGGTCAGCAATTTGAATCCACCGGGTGCTCCTTGGAAACTCTATGGGGCAGTTCTACTCTGTCCTGTAGGGTTGCTATGAGTGAACTGACTCGCTGTGAGTGAACTGACTCGATGGCAACAGGTTTGGCCCATTCTCTTGTACCTTGTTTCTTCATGAAACTCATCAGTCGCCCTGTCTGGGTATACCTTCCGTTTCCCATAAGGTTCACAACAGATACACTCAACATTTTGCTCCCTTTCTCCAGCTGTGATACTCCTGCCTCCCCACATCAGGTACCCAGTGGCCTCCCAGGTCTCTTCTTCACTTCCCAATCCCCCTCCACTAATCATCATCATCATAATAATAAACAGTTATCATTGAATTGATCCAACTCATGGTGACCCCATGTGTATCAGAGTATAACTGTGCTCCATAGGGTTTTCAGTGGCTGATGTTTCGGGAGCAGATTGCCAGGCCTTTCTTCCGAGGTGCCTCTGGGTGAGCTTGAACCTCCAACAGGAGCCAACAGTCTTTTATACTGCAGGGCCCAGAAGATGGAGGTCTTTGAATGCCAAGCTCAGTGGTTGAGACTTTTGAACAGTAGTGCTTTAAGAAGATCTGACAGCTGGATACAGACAGACTGGAGGGGAGCTCAAGGAGACCAGGAGTAGGGGTGCACATTAAGTGCTGTTGAAATGGTTCAAGTGTGAGGCACTGAAGAAAGAAAGAAAGGGACGGCTCCTAGTCGTGCGAGAGACTTGCAAGACTGTGGATATGGAGACAGAGATAAGAGGTGCAAACATTTTGAGCTTGGATGTTAGAAAGGACTGTGGTATCACTGGGTCCCCTAGGAAAGGCAGAAGGAGGTATTGTTTCTGAGAAGAAGACAGGGTGCGTCTGGTTCTGGAGTACAACCCAGGATCTGTGTCTGACCGCAGAACTTAAAGCTTCACCTCTGCCAGGGGCACATGCACAGTCCGATTGGGAGGGGTGGTCGCCTGGGAAAGGAGCCGAACCCCCGAATCCTCCACCGCTCTACCTCTGACTAGGTCTTGGGAAACTCACACCATTACTTCCCAGAACTGGAAACAACGTGTGGGCAAAGATAGTCATTCAGCAGGAAGTTTTACTTATTTGTTCCCTGCCAATAACGTTAGCCTCTTCTGGGCAGACCTTACTTGGGGGTGACTGAGGGTGCCAGTGTAGACATTGCAGCCAGTCTGCTGTCTTTGTCTTTCCCTCAGTGTAGGAGGGATTGGAAGAAATCCTGTCTTTTACAAATCCTTTTTAATTCTGACTGCAAATCAGCAAATTGGCAGAATTACTGTGAATCTGGCGCCATCTAGTGATTCAAGGTCCACCTGTCACCCTGTCAAACTGCTTTCCTCAGCAGCTAGTTTGCCTTTTTAATGTGCAGAGGTTCTGGTGTGTGTGAAAATCACCTCGGATGCTTGTTAAAAATGAAGATACCTGAGATACAGATCCTAAAGTTTTAATATACTTTGTCTGAGGTGAGATCCAGGAATCTGCTTTGCTAACTAGCATCTCAGGTGATTGTGAGGCAGGATGCTGGACTACACTTAAGAATGAATCTGCAGAAGGGGACAAGGAAGCCGGTGATAGGGAACCCAAGGTTGAGTAAGGATAGTGTTGATGTGTTGTGAGGTTGTTGACCATTGTCATAGGGCAACATGTGTACTAACTGTTAAATGAGAAACTATTTTGTTCTGTAAGCCTTCATCTAAAGTGAGAATAGCAGCACAGTTGGAAGAGCGTAGTCGATGTCACTGAACTGTGCATGTAGACATTTTTGAAATGGTGTATCTTTGGCTATGTAGATTTTCACCAAAAAAAAAAGGTCAAGAAGGGAGAGGGTTGACATGTTGTGCGGTTGTTAACCAATGTCATAAAACAATATGTGTACCACTGTTTCATGAGAAACTTTTGTTCTGTAAGCCTTCACCTGAAGTACAATTAAAAAAAAAAAAAACGAATTAATCTAACATGTCTTCTAAGAAGTGACCTGTTCTGCATGGATAATTATGTACATTTGCATGGTGTTGAGAACGATACTCTTCACTCCTAAATCTGTATCTTTAGGCCAGATCACCTGAGTTTCAGGCTATTTGTGACTGGCTGCTTGTATTTCCAGAAACAGACCCCACATATTCAACATGGCCACCTCCGATCCTTAACCTCTACATCTCATCTCCAAACCCCAGATAACTCTTTATTTCTCATTTTAGTTCTTTTAAGCACCATCATCTTTCTTTTTTTTTTCTTTTTAATTTTTTTTAGAATTTTGTTCTATATCCTTCTTCAGCTCTGTCCAGAGCCCTCTGTTGTGATCCCAGTCAGAGCAATCAGAGGTGTTAGCCAGGCACCATCTAGCTGTACTGGACTCAGTCTGGTGGAAGCCTTGGTAGCTGTGGTCCATCAGTCCTTTGGACTAATCTTTTCCTTGTATCTTGTTCTCTGCATTCTCCCTTGCTCCCGAAGGGGGGAGATCAGTAGAGTATCTTAGATGGCTGCTCACAGGCTTTTAAGACGCCAAACACTACTTACCAAGGTAGAATGCAGAACAGTCTTTATAAACTGTGTTAAGCCAGCTGAGCTAGACGTTGCCCGATACCATGGTTCCCACAGCCCTCCACCCAGCAATTCAGTCCCTCAGGGAGTTTGGATGTGTCTGTGGAGCTTCCATGACCTTTCCTTGTACAAGTTGTGCTGGTTTCCCCAGTATTGTGTACTGTCTCACCCTTCACCCAAGATACCACTTATCTATTGCCTATTTAGTATTCCCCCCCCCCCTC
>NW_004444009.1:8157289-8163644 GCF_000243295.1 Trichechus manatus latirostris | reverse complement strand
TACCTATTTTATTGAGAGTTTTTATCAGGAATGGGTGTTGGACTTTGTCGAATGTCTTTTCTGTGTCAATTGAGATGATCATGTGATCCTTTTCTTTCCTTTTATTTATGTGGTGGATTACGTTGATTGATTTTCTAATATTGAACAAAGCATCACCATCTTTCTAGTCACAAAATCAGAAAACTGGAAAGTATCTTTCATTCTGCTGTCCTCCTTACTCTTCCGTAGCTACTCAGTCAAGATTTTATGCTGGTTTTGCCTCATAAATTTATGTACTCTCCTCTGCATTCCTACTACTACTTAAGTTCAGGCCCTTATCTACTCTTTTGTAGACAATTTAATAGCCTCCTAAATGATTTTATTGGTTCTCTTCACCCTTCTTAAATCCATCCTAGATACATCAACCGAAGTGGTGTATGTATTGCTTCTCTGTTTAAAACCCTTCAATAGTTTCCCATCTCCTAGATCACGGGTTGGCAAACTTATTCTCTAAAGGGGCACATAGGAAATATGCTAGCCTTTCTGAGCCATTCGGTCTATGTCACAACTATACAATTCTGCCATTTTAGAGCTAACAAATTCAATGTTTGAAATAGAAAAATTCATTGAGTGGGCTGAATGAACAGGAGAATGGAGATGTCAGGGGAGAGAATCAAACTTGAAGAAGTATCTAATCTAGAGAACTAAAAGAAAACATATATATATTTCTAAAGCTACTACACAAAAGGTCACATACTATATGCTTCTAGCTATACGAAATGTCCAGAATAGGCAAATCCATACAGGCTGAAAGTACATGAGTGTTTGCCATAGGCTGAAAGAAAGGCGGAATCAGTAGTGATTGTTAATGGGTAAGGGTTTCTTTACTTGCAGTGATGAAAATATTCTGGAATTAGTTAGTGGTGATGGTTGCAGAACCTTGTGAATATACTAAAAACCAGTAAATAGTTAAAAAAAAAAAAAAGTTGCTTAAAAAAAAAAAAAAAGATAATGCATCACAATCAAGCAGAACTTCTCCCAGGAATGCAATGTTGGTTGAACATTTGAAAATCATTTTAATGTATCATATTAACAGATATGATAATTAACAGATATAGTTAATCATATTAACAGACTAAAGAAGAATCACATGATCATCTTAATATATGCAGTATAAGCATTTGACAAATTCAAAATACATTCATGATTTTTAAAAAATAATAAAACTAGGAATAGAAGAAAGCTTCCTTTACTTGAAAAAAGGTAACTACCAAAACAAAAACAACCAGTTATATCATACTTAATGTTTTCCTACTAAGATTGGGCACAAGGCAAGGATGTCTGCGCTTGCCCCTCCAAGTCAACATCATACTGGCTATCCTAGTCAGTGCCATAGTCAAGGGAAAAAAAATAAAATAAAGCAATATCATTTAAAAGGAAGAAATACAATTGTCTCCATTACAGATGGCATGATTGTCTACACAGAAAATCCCAAGGAATCTATAAAAAGTTCTTATAACTAATAAGTGATTTTAGCAAAGTTGTAAAATAACAGTTCAATATACAAAAATCTATTTTGTTTCTATATACTAGCAGTAAACAATTGGAAATTTTCTAAAAGTACCATTTACTATAGCACCAAAAACATGAAATACTTAGGTACAAATCTAGCAAAATATGTACAGATTCTGTATGCTGGAAATCTCAAAACACCAATGAAAAAAATCCAAGAAGGCCTAAATAAATGGAAAGATATACTCTGTTCATGGACGGGAAGACTTAATATTATTAAGATATTAATTCTCCCAAAATTGATTTATGGAGTAATACGATGCCCTAATGATGGTTTTTATCACACTGTCTCAGTAACTAGTTGATCAGTCTTGATCGAAAATCAGTAAGGATATTGAAGAATTGAACTAGGTTTACTCGATGGACATATATAGAATTTTGCATCCAACTATAAAAGAAAACATTTTTTCCTCAAGCACATGTAAAATACATTTTAATAAATGATGGCTTTGAAAATCCATATATTTGAAAACTTAGAAACTCATGGGTCAAAAAAATCAATCATACTGGAAATTAGGTATTACTTATATTTTGGGAAACCAACCTGTGTGCCTTCTCAGTCTCTCAACTACCTTCTTTGTCTTTTTTGGTCGGTGGCCCACCCGTACCAGGTTGCCTCTACATCTTGGGCTTTGATGGAACACCTCACTGTGGGGTATGGGATTAGCTTCCTGAGCAATCAGTGAAGGACCTGATGATTCGCCCTGGAAATGTATGGTAATGAATTCCCCATGAGACGAATCTTGACCAATGGGAACTGGGAGATGAAAGGAAGCTGGGAAGATAAATTCCTCCTCTTTTTTCTCTCCTACAGACTACCGTCTGGTGAGGTTCCTCCTTGTAACCTTTCTGGAGAAGTCCAACACACCGAATGAACACAGGTGCTGAGCAACTAGCTGCATTTGCATTGCAAAGTAGTATGTGGTACAATAAAGTATTATTATCACATTTCATTGCATGTTCCTTTGTCTCATTTCTTTTTCTTTCACCTTTCAAATAACATGTTCACATCTTAATCTTTGCCTCAGACTCTTGTTTTCTAAAGGGTCTAGATTAAGACAACTTGAAAATGAATAATAATAAAAATACAACCTATCAAAACTTTTGGAATGCAACTCAAATTATTTAAGAGGAAACTTTTTGTGCTTTATCTATATTAAGAAAAAAGACTGAAAATTAATGAGTTATCTTTGCAATTGCCTCATATGCCTACAAAAGTTGGACAATGAAAAAGGAAGACAGAAGAAAACTGTATGCATTGGAATTGTGGTGTTGTCAAAGGATATTAAATATACCATGGACTGTCAGAAGAAGGAGCAAATCAGTCTTAGAAGAAATACAACCAGAATGTTCCCTAGAAATGAGGCTGGTGAGACTTAGGCTTGCTTACTTTGGACACATCATCAAGAAAGACCAATTGCTAGAAGAAGACATCATGTTTGCTAAAGTAGAGGTTCAGTGAAAACAAAGAAAGCCCCAATGCAAGGGATTGATAACAATATTCACAACAGTGGACACAAACATACCAATGATCATAAAGATGACTCAGGACTGGGCAATGTTTTATTCTGTTATACATGAGGTGCCATGAATTAGAGCCAACTCAATAGCAACTAACAACAACAACTAGCCAATTAAGATGGTTATTGTTGTTCGTTGTCATCAAGTCAATTCCAACCAGAGAAGGAATAATAGAATAAATCCAAAGGAAATACAGGGAAGAAAATAATAGCTAAGAGAAAGAGTTAACAAAAGAAAAAGATGGAAGGAATACACAGAGTCACTGTACCAAAAAGAATTGTTTGATGTTCAACCATTTCAGGAGGCGGCATATAATCACGAACTATTGGTACTGAAAAAATAAGTACAAGCACACTAAAGGCATTCGCAATAAACAAGACTCCAGGAATTGATGGAATACCAATTGAGATGCTTCAACAAACAGATGCAATGTTAGATGCTAAGAAATCTGGATGATAGCTACCTGGCCAACTGACTGGAAGAGGTCCATATTCGTACCCATTCCAAAGAAAAGAGAGCAAACAAAATGCAGAAATTATATAACATTATCATTAATATCACATGTTAGCAAAATCTTGCTGAAGATAATTTAAAAAACAGCTGCAGCCTTACACCAACAGGGAACTGCCAGAAGTTCAAGCCTGACTCAGAAGAGGATGTGGAACGAGAGATACATTGCTGATGTCAGATGGATCTTGACTCAAAGCAGAGAATACAGAAAGATGTTTACCTGTGTTTTATCGACTGTGCAAAGACTTTCAACTGTGTGTATCATAACAAATTATGGGTAACATTATGAAGAATGGGAATTCCAGAACACTTAATTGTGCTCATGTAGAACCTGTATTTGAACAAAGAGGCAGTCATTTGAACAGAACAAGGGGATACTGTGTGGTTTAGAATTGGAAAAGGTATGCCGTGGGGCTGCATTGTTTCACATCACTTATTCAATCTATATGCTGAACAAATAATCAGAGAAGCTGGGCTACATGAAGAAGAACACTGCATCAGAATAGAGGAAGACTCATTAACAACCTGCAGTATCCTGATGACACAACCTTGCTTGCTGAAAGTGAAGAGGACTTGAAGAACTTACTGATGAAGATAAAAGACTACAGCCCTCAGTATGGATTGCACCTCAACATAAAGAAAACAAATATCTTTACACCTGGACCAATAAACAACATCACTATAAATGGCAAAGAAATTGAAGTTGTCAAGGATTTCGTTCTTCTTGAATCAACAATCAATGCTCATGGAAGCAGCAGTCAAGAAATCAAACGACATATTGCATTGGGCAAATCTGCTGCAAAAGACCTCTTTAAAGTGTTAAAAAGCTAAGATGTCACTCTGATGACTAAGGTGTGCCTGAGCCAAGCCATGGTCTTTTCCATCACCTCATAACCATGAGAAAGCTGGACAATAAAAAATGAAGATGGAAAAATAATAGATGCATTCAAATTGTGGTATTGGCAAAAAATATCGAATATACCATGGACTGCTAGAAGAACGAACAAATCTGTCCTGGAGGAAGTACAGCCAGAATGATCCTTAGAAGCAAGGATGGTAAGATTGCATCTCACTTACCCTGGACACTTCGTCAGGAGAGATCAATTGCTGGATAAGGACATCATGCTTGGAAAAGTAGAGGGTCAGCGAAAAACAGGAAGATCCTCAATGAGATGACTGACACAGTGACTGTAACGATGGGCTCAAACATAGCAGTGATTGTTAGGATGGCGCAGGACCGGTCGACATTCCATTCTGCTATACATATGGTCACTGTGAGTTGGAGTCAACTCAATGGCACCTAAGAACAACAGATCAATATACCCAAAAGTTGGTTCTTTGAAAGTATGAATACTTTAGGAAAACTTACGATAGGATGATCAAGAAAAAATCAAAAATGCAAAAATTATAACATTGTCAATTATGTATGTCATTTAAATATACAAAGGCACAAATAACCAAAATAATAATGAAGAGAGGGACAAAACTGTATCAAAGATTTTTTTTAATAAGCTAATATTTTTAATAAACATTATGCCAGTAAACTGTCTTTCAAGATGGGACAATTTCCTGTTTATAACTTCAATACTGACTCAGGAAAAAATAGGAAACTGCAATAGAAGTTGAATCAGGATTCCCATAGGATAATGGCAGCCACCAAAAAGAGGATCTCTACAAAAAACCTCCAAAAACTATAAGGAGCACTAATAAGGTTACCCTTAATCCACACCTATACAGAAAGACAGTTTACATATAAGTGAGGAATAAACATATGCAATGAGCAGAGCCAGCTTTAGAGGCCACTCGGGAGTGGAGAATCCAGCAGGTATTTTACAGAAGAGAAATGCAACAAGATCCAGATAGTGGCAGAACACGAAGAACCTCAACAGGAGTACAGTATCAGAAGGAGAAGTTTCCATCCTGAGTGGAGAAATACTAGTGATAAGTTTGAGATCAAGGGGATCAGAGCAAAACAAAGAGATGTAGGAAGGTCCCACTTTAGAAGGAGAGGGAGGTAACTTGGAAGGAGGAGGAATCGGTATCCTCAAAAACAAGATAGTATCACAGGATCAGAAAGCATGCCACAGACACTACATTCAAATGCACGTGCACACACACAGACACACAGACACACACACACACAGACACACACACACACACACACATTAAAGAAACTGAAATTCATTGTGCCAACAGAAGAGGGCACTGTTGAATTAAGAAACTCAATCAGCCAGCAGTCCCTTAGCCTGGGTTTCCACAAAAGCAGAGTTTGAGGCCAGGGTTTGCATGCAGATAATTTAATTGAAGAAGTGATCTCAAGAAAAATGACTGAATAAAACCTAAAACGATAACGATCATGGAAGAAAAAATAGGGACAACACTAGGAGCCCTAATACATGGCATAAACAGAATACAAACCATAACTAACAATGCACAAACACCAGAACAGAAACTAGACAACTGGGAGTTCCTAAAAATCAAACACTTACGCTCATCAAAAGACTTCATCAAAAGAATATAAAGACAACCTACAGACTGGAAAAAAATTTTTGGCCACGACATATCTGATCAAGGTCTAATCTCTAAAATCTACAAGATACTGCAAAACCTCAACAACAAGAAGACAAATAACCCAATTAAAAAATGGGCAAAGGATATGAACAAATATTTCACCAAGGAAGACATTCAGGCCACTAACAGATACATGAGGAAATGCTCATGATCATTAGCCATTAGAGAAATGCAAATCAAAACTACAATGAGATACCATCTC
>NW_004444009.1:8137136-8157189 GCF_000243295.1 Trichechus manatus latirostris | reverse complement strand
ACCCAATTTAAAAATGGGCAAAAATTATGAACAGGCATTTCGACAAAGAAGACATTCAGGCGGCTAAGAGACTCATGAGGAAATGCTCACCATCATTAGCCATCAGAGAAATGCAAATCAAAACTACAATGAGATACCATCTCACCCCAACAAGGCTAGCATTAATCCAAAAAACACAAAATAATAAATGTTGGAAAGGTTGTAAAGAGACTGGAACACTTATACACTGCTGGTGGGAATGTAAAACGGTACAACCACTTTGCAAATCAATTCGGCACTTCCTTAAAAGGCTAGAAATAGAATTACCATTCGATCCAGCAATCCCACTCCTTGGAATATATCCTAGAGAAATAAGAGCTGTCACACAAATAGATACATGTGCACCCATGTTCATTGCAGCACTGTTCACAATAGCAAAAAGATGGAAATGACCTAGGTGCCTATCAACAGACAAATGGATAAACAAATTATGACACATATTCACAATGGAATACTACGCAACAATAAAGAACAATGATGAATCCGCGAAACATCTAACAACATAGATGAATCTGGAAGGCATTATGCTGAGTGAAATTAGTCAGCTGTAAAAGAACAAACACTGTATGAGACCACTATTATAAGAACTCAAGAAAAGGTTTAAACACAGAAGAAAACATTCTTTGATGGCTGCAAGGGTGGGGAAGGAGGGAGAGGGAAATTCACTAACTAGATAGTAGACAAGAATTATCTTAGGTGAAGGGAAGGACAACACACACTACAGGGGAAGTCAGCACATCTGGACTAAACCAAAAGCTAAGAAGTTTCCTGAATACAACCAAATAGTTTGAGGGACAGAGTAGCAGGAACTGGGGTCTGGGACTACGGTTTGGGGGGACATCTAGGTCAATTGGCATAACAAAGTTTATTAAGAAAATGTTCTACATCTCTCTTTGGTGAGTGGCGTCTAGGGTCTTAAAAGCTTGAGAGTGGCCGTCTAAGATGCATCAATTGGTCCCAATCCACTTGAAGCAAAGGAGAATGAAGAACACAAAAGACACAAAGAAAATATTAGCCCAAGAGACAAAAGAGCCGTATAAACCAGACACTCCATCAGCCTGAGACCAGAAGAATTAGATGGTGCCCAGCTACCACCAATGACCGCCCTGACAGGGAACACAACAGAGAGCCCCTGAAGGAGCAGGAGAAAGTGTAGAGCAGAACTCAAATTCACATAAAAAGACCAGACTTAATGGTGTGACTGAGGCTGGAGGAACCCTCGAAGCCATGGCCCCTGGACCTCTGTTAACCCGGAACTAAAATCATTTCCGAAGCCAACTCTTCAGACAAAGATTAGACTGGACTATAAAACATAAAATAATACTCATGAAGAGTGTGCTTCTTAGTTCAAGCAGATACACGAGACTAAATGGCCGGCTCCTGTCTGGAGGCAGGATGAGAAGGCAGGAGACAGGAGCTGGTTGGATGGACATGGGAAACCCTGGGGTGGAAAGGGGGAGTGTGCTGCCACATTGTGGGGATTGCAATTAGTGTCACATAACGATATGTGTATAAATTTTTGTATGAGAAATTAACTTGAGCTGTAAACTTTCACCTAAAGCACAATTAAAAAAATAAAGAAACCAAAAAAAAAAAGAAAAAGGACTGAGGGTCTGGGAAAAGTCAAAACAGAAGGAAGGATAATCAAGACAAAGGTATACTACTGAACTGCTGTGGGCAAACAGGACTTACTCTTGCTGGAGACATTTTATGGAGCTGTGTAGAAGGCATAATTGTCTGCCCTAGGGATAGAACAAAAAAAAAACCAAACCAGTTGCTGTAAAGTAGTTTCTGACCACGGTGACCCCATAGGTTTCAGAGTAGAACTGCATGTAGGGTTTTCAATGGCTGTGACTTTTTGGAAGCAGTTTGCCAGGACTTTCTTTTGCTATGCCTCTTGGTGGATTTCAACTTGCAACCTTTTGGTGAGTAGACAAGCGCTTAACCATTTGCACCACCCATGAACTCCTAGGGAGAGAAGAGGGATAGAAGAGGGAAGTATTTAATCCACTAGTTCCATCTACACTGGTTACTGGCAGTCATGGAGGTGTGCTGCTGGGATCTCCCTTTAAGAAAGAACTTGCCACTTAGCTGCAAGAAGTACACTTAGCAGAAAGCCTCCAGCTACAGTGCCTTCAGGATATACCATATCCTTTTGAGCCAAGGTCATACTCTTCTGGGGCAACACCCAGTTAATGAGTGAGCATGGTGAAGATCCTAGAACCTTGCCATTTGTGCCCAGCGTGGGACTCCTCTCACAGGCAATCTGCTCCAGAACTCCCTGTTGGGTGGACCGAGACTGTCAGATCAGCATGGCCATTTGAGGCTCTCCCTGTCCAATCCTTCCTCCCCCTTTCCTTTCACTGGTGTCAGATCAGTAATGTTGCCTGAAGATTTTTCCTGCCCAATTCTACCCCTCCCTTTTTATCTTTCATAGGTGTTATATGGAAGTAAACCACCTGCACTCCTAACTCCATCTTAGCTTTGCTACCTAACTAATGCAGACAAGGTTTGCCCCACAGGGTACTAATTCCCTCATACTTCCAAGTTTGCACACGCCTCAGAACAGCTGAGTGGGTTCACACCAGCAAATCACATGGTGGTGCCAGAGAAACTCCAGGGGAGAACACTAGACGATTCAAAGCAGCTAAGGCAAGATGCAGTCCGTTTACCCCTGTGCTGGGCTGGTTGCTGCAGCAATGACTAGAGTAAAAAGGTGAGCTGAGAAGATGGGAAGCCAAACACAACGGGGTCTGGTACAATCAACCACACTTTGCACCACTCAAATGTGTGCCTGACATTAAGCCCAAATGGTTACAGAGCCTTCAGGTTGTGGCCAGACTTAATACCCAAGATTCAGCAACATAAACTGGAGTCATCATCTCCCTCTTCCAGCACTCCTAGATTTACCTTCCACTCAGGCAGTTCTTCAGTGAGTCTAGGCTGCTTGCCTGGTGTGGTGATTCATCTCAGAGGGGTTAGAGCAGTTACTGGGCCATGGTTATCACTAGGCATGAGAAGGATACTCCAGGAAATCCCTGGTTTCCAGATGTACTTCCTCCCACCTCCACTGTGCAGCACCAACCCTAGCCCTTCGTGGTAAATAGGGCCAATCATCCCAACCAATATTGCAACTCCTTTCTTTGCCTGGTGTTCAACTGGCACAAACCAAGAAACCCATTGCCATCGAGTAGATCCCGACTCATAGTGACCCTGTAGAACAGAGCAGAACTGCCCCATAGGGTTTCCAAGGCTGTAAATCTTTACAGACTGTCACATCTTTCTCCTGAGGAGCAGCTGCTGGGTTGGAATAGCTGACCTTTCGGTTAGCAGCTGAGCACTTCAACCACTGCACCACCAGGGCTCCTTTTAACTGGCACAAAGACACCAAAATGGCCAGGTATTAATTATAGCTTCATTTTCAGTGGAACCCTTACTGTGCCCCCTGGTGGAATTCATGCAATCATCCACCCCCCAGTAAACAGCCAGCCAGGGTAGTAAAATGTCACTCACTCCTCCCCATTTTCTAGGAGTGTCATTCTTCAGGCTCTTCATATTTGGCTTGGTGGCAAGGGATTTCCCCACCCACAGGGAAGAGGAGGAGAACCCTTATAGTGTTCTCCATTCCTATCAGTTCCCTTTCCGGATCACCCTCCTCCCTCACTGACTCCCTGCTTTCTCTGTTTAGACCGGAGATAGGAAGGATGTCTGTAGCAGTTTGTTCAGCACTTAGTAAGTCCTGGAGGACATGTCCAGTGCCTCTCTTTAGGGTGCAATAGCATTTGTCACCTGTGGTTTTTAGCTTTGAGGCTTCAGCAGAAACTTTGAGACCATCGGAAATATCCAATGCAAAATGAAAAGATGTTCAACCCCACTGTAGTCAGAGAAATGTAAATTAAAGCTTTAATGAAATGTCACTTCTGCTTCATAAGGTTGGCAGAAATGAATAAAAGTAATAATACAGGCAGCCTCCCAGGTTACTAATGAGATCCATGCCTAAAGTCAAATTTGTAGGTAAGTCAGAACAGGTGCACACAGTTCTTACTTAGCCTTTTCAATGACTAAAAGCTGCCCGAGCAGCAAGTGAAGGTGATTGTGATGAAGAACTTGTTGCGAGTAAGGGTTGGTTCAATCGTTTCAAAGTGAGGGCAAATTTACATAACATTAAAGGACAGGTAAGAGTTGTGAGTTGTCTGTAAGTTAGATGTTTGTAACCCAGGGACTGCTTGTAACCTGATGGTGGGCAGGACCTGTGGCAACTCTGCCAGGGCTCAGGAACATGTGGCTATAATTTACTCTGTTTCTTTTTTCTCACATGGGGAAAGGAGGCTTTTGTACCAGAAAACCACTAATTATAGTTAATTGGTTTTTTAATCTAACATGCAAAATATTAAAGTTGTGATTTTTAAAACCTAATTTATCTTACGCCTTTAAGTTCAACCCACAAATCTTCTTGTTCTGTTTACAAATCTAGTAATTAAAATGAATTTAAAAAATTTCTACCTGGTCTTTGATCAATGTTCAACTAACCAGTTCAATAGATTAAATCATTCTTAACCATTCACTCTACTTACATTTTAATTCATCAAATTTCCTTAGACACTAAAACCTACAGTCACAAACTCAAAGTATCTGATTCTTTCAGACAATCGAAACGCCTGTGGAGGCAAACTTAACAAGCAAAATTATTCTCGGCAATTATGCTACTTCGGTAAATCAATAAATCAGATTTGTAGGTGTGACAAATGAGATCCTCTTACCCATTTCAAACATCATAAAAACAGAAAAGGAGAGAAAGCATACACAGAGCAGCACAATGATTTCAAGCCTTGTTGCCACTCCCATATAAACACAACCCACTCAAAAGAATTCTACATTCATTTTTCTTATCATCTCCATAAATTACTCCCCTCACCAAGGGAAACAAAATCACAATCTCAGCAGAATGATCCTATCCTAGATGAAGGTTGCAGTTGCCTAATTTTACTGCCTTGTTTGAGATGCTCCTTCACTCTCTCTATTACTTGTTCATCTGTCTCATTGCCTACTTCTACTTTTTTCTACAGTCCTGTGCTACCATGTACAAGTGACAAGACTATACATGGGGTGGTCATACATGCTAACTAGGCCTCATTCATAACCACAGTCTGATTTACAAACCTTAGATTTATGCATCCTCATGGTTAGAACCTAACCTCTCCTCCACACCAAAGATTAAATGGGATAATGCTAGCCCACCTCTCTAGAATGCATCTTCTCCTTTAGAGTAACAAGTTTCCATAACAGGCTTTCTTCTTTATAAAATGTAACTCTTGGTTCAAAAACAAGTCCTTTTGTACTCAGCCAAGAAGTACTAAGAAGTGGTAACACTTCCATTAATGAATCCTTTGGAAACAAAGCCCTTTCATTTCAAAACTAGTTATGCTTGAAGCATACACACACACGACACTCAAACACGTCATAAATTACTTTGGGCATATTATGTAGTTTTGCAGCAAATTATCTGCTTCTCTCTTTTGTGTTCATCTCAGAGTCATGGATACCCTCCTCTGCCTCTGCTTCTTCCTATTTCTCCCATTCCTTTGCCTGCTGTTTGGAGAACTGAGACTATGTCCTGTTACATGGACCCAACAGTTGGCCACCCTGGAGAGCCTGCTTGCACAGGTTCAATTTACAATCTGCTCCTACTGCTGCCTTAAACTCTCCATTATACTCCAGCTTCCAAGGCTGACACCCACCCCTCCTAAATTAATGTTTCTTCAAGGCTGGTCCATGGATCACTTGAAGCAGAATCACCTGAGGTGCTTATGAAAATGAAGAGTTCCAAGCCACATCTCAAAACTACTGAATCTCTTGGGATGGACATAGGAATCTGCCAGTTTAAAAGGTGATTCTTATGCACAGCCAGATTTGAGAAACCTGCCCTTTATCATTCTTGTCTACACCTTCCCTTAAGACAATGAAGACTGCATCCTATTCCCTACAGTGAAGGAATTGGAGCTAATACTCTATTGAACCTCTGATTGTGGGCTTCACCTCTTACATGTGTGACACTTGAAGTGAACCACTCATTGAGTGTAATCCTCAAACATTTTTATTTAAATCCCAGCATGCCTTACATCTATGCTTTGATTTATATTCAATTTAACTTGACAATTTTTTTATTTAATGACAATTTGTTCCATAAATCTGTCTTTTGACAACTTGAAATGCTAACAACACCCTTCAAGGTCTTTCTTGGATATGTGAAGTTTCCACCTCATTAGTGGTAGGGGCCATCAATCACAGACTAGAGGGTTGTGGGTCCAAGAACTACTTCCCTCTGTTAGTTGTAGAACCGGAAGCCTGCGCTGAATTGTGCAGCTGTGACTGTGATGCAAGTAAGGAGACAGCCCCCTTTAGGAAAGGCAGCGAGTTCTCTCAGAAGGCTGGAGCTTTCATGTTTGAGCTGCAAAATGAACAGGCTACACAACTGCGGGCACGGTCA
Source organism: Trichechus manatus latirostris (assembly GCF_000243295.1). Taxonomy (NCBI): domain Eukaryota; kingdom Metazoa; phylum Chordata; class Mammalia; order Sirenia; family Trichechidae; genus Trichechus; species Trichechus manatus. The sequence continues at coordinate 8,150,663 of NW_004444009.1, read as the reverse complement.
GGCTCATAAAGAGTAAGCCTGGGAAGCCGACTCTCACGTGCTTCCATATGGGCCCTCACCCATTCCGCTCTAACACTGTGAAAACAAAAATCATACTAAGCCAATAATAGAAATTGATTGAAGTGTATTTAATACACGATTTGCAAATCCTCACTCTGTTCCTCAGGCATTACAAGTATGCTACAAGCTCAAGACCTTGGCGTTTGTTCTTTGCTCTTCCATCAACTCTCTCTCCAGATCTCCAACACATATTCCCTGGCTTCCTTCAGGCCCCTGCTCAAATACCACTTCATGAAAGTAGCCTTCTTGGCTGTCCTATATAAAATTGTAGTAATAAACCTTCACCTGGACTCCCTTCCCCTGCTTTGTCGTTCTCCAAAGCACATAGATAGATAGATAGATGATAAATAGATGATAGATAGATGATAGATGATAGATAGATAGATAGATAGTGCTGCTGTTGAGTTGACTCCAACTCAACCATATGTACAACAGAACAAAACATCACCTGGTCCTGTAACATCTTCCTGCTCACTGGCATCTTCAAGTCCATCGCTGCTGCCACTGTGCCAGTCTATATCACTGGGGGTCGCAGCAGTGCAACAGATCAGTTTTGTGTGGCCTTTCTCAGCATGGTCTTGTAACTCCCACCCAGGTGATTAGGAGGGACTGTGCAGATAGTGTAATTGTGGCCCACCAAAGGGACTGGTCAGCTTTACCATCCCACTGGACTTAAAATAAGCCACCCCAGAGGCAGGAAGAAGAAGATCTCACCACCACCAAGGAAGCACAGCCAGGAGCCGGCATGTACTTTGGCTCCAGGATCCCTGCACTGAGAAGGTCCTGGAACCAGATGACACAGAGAGAGAGAGCTGTGGCCCTGAAGACAGCAAGAAGCAGTGACAGAGGAGACCAGCACAGAATGAGAAAGCTGAGTGCCTGGCTGCCTCTGGGGACTTATTGGCAGGGACTTATTATAAAAGAGCTTTGTAACACTTGCCTGAGCAGGGCAGAGGCCTAGGACCAGAGAGAAGCGTGCCTGTGAGCACAGCTGAAAAGAGGCTGTCCTGATGGACGACCTGTATCCTGAGATTTCCTGAGCCTGAACTGTAACCTGTTACTTCCCAAATAAACCTCATAATCGAGTATTGTCTGTGAGTTCTCTGTGGCCATTACAATGAATTATCGAACCCAGCAGAGAAGTAGAGAGTGCTGGGGGAGGGACGATTGGTGTTAAAATTGGTAAAGATGGCAGAGAGAGGAGGCATGTCTGACCTCCGCCTCATAGGAATCAGCCTTGGGCTGTTGATCTTGATTCTCCTTTGCCCTTGTGAAGTTAGAGGAGGCCAGACACCGCCCCATGCCATGTTTACAGTCGCCTTCACCCTTGCTGGCCCTCTACTTCACCAAACATGATGTCCTCCTCTACTGATTGATCCCTCCTGATGATGTGTCCAAAGCAAGCAAGTCTGACAATGTTTTCTTGTGATCCATAAGGTTTTCATTGGCTAATTTTCTGAAGTAGATCACCAGGTCATTCTTCCTAGTCTGTCTTAGTCTGAAAGCTCTGCTGAAACCTGTCCACTATGGGTGACCCTGCTGATATTTGAAATACCAGTGGCATAGCTTCCAGAATCACAGCAACACCCAAGCCACCACAATTTGACCACAGGAGATGGTCAAAGTACTTACCATCTAACATACTCTGTATTTACTTGTTTAGTTATTTATTTTCTAACACCCTGCTCTAGAATAGGAGCCCTGATGGTGCAGTGGTTAAGAGCTCGGCTGCTAAGCAAAAGGTTGGCACTCCTTGAAAACCCGATGGGGCAGTTCTACTCTGCTCTATAGGGTCTCTACAAGTTGGAATCAACTCGACGGCAAGAGGTTTTTTTGTTTTGGGTTCACTCTAGAATATGAACTCCATGAAAATGGGGAATTTTTCTGTTCACTGCTGAATCCCCAGCATGTAGAATGGCACCTGACAGTAGCTGATCAATAAATATTTGGTGAGTGAATGAACAAATGAATGGTTCTTCTGGCAGACATTGTGCATGGCATTTTATGTACATTAACTTATTTATTCACAACAAATCGGTAAAATGGTATTTTGAGTTGAATTGGGACCCCCTCAGAAGAGATCTTGAACTCCAACCCCTGGCACCCATTAATGTACAGGATGGAATTAGTTAACATGAGGTCATATGGGAATTGATTGGACCCTAACCCAATGACTGTTGAAACCCGTTGCCGTCAAGTAGATTCCGACTCATAGCAACCCTATAGGACAGAGTAGAACTGCCCCAGAGTCTCCAAGGAGCACCTGGTGGATTCAAACTGCCAACCTTTTGGTTAGCAGCTGTAGCTCTTAACCACTACGCCACCAGGGTTTCCAACTCAACGACCATATCCTTATAAAAATGGGAGAAGAGACACAGACACAGAGGGAAGCAGGCCATATAGAGACAGCAATAGAGATTGGAGTTACGCTGCCACAAGCCACAGAATGCCTGGAGTGATCAGAAGCTGGAAGAGACAAGGAAGAAGTCTGCCCTGAAGCCTTTAGAGAGAGCATGGCCCTGCTGACACTCTGATTTCAACCTCCAGAACTGTGAGAAAATAAATTTCTGTTGTTTTAAGCCACCCAGCTTGTGGGAGTTTGTTATGACAGTCCAAGGAGAGTAATACAGATGGGTGTTGTTATCCTCACTTTACAGATGAAGAAATGAAGGCTCAGGATGGCTAACAACTGAAAGCAAAGATTTACAGTGCTTATGGCTAGTAAGTGGTACAGGCAGTATTTGAACTCAATTCTGGGCTGTTTGAACTTAATTCTAACAGACCATATGTTAACAGAAAATCAATCCAAAGGAATAAAGCATATTACCCTTTGTCTTAGGCTGGGTTCTCTAGAGAAGCAAAACCAGTGCAACATATAAATATATATAGAGAGAGAGAAAGGAAACGGCTCACGTGGTTGTAGAAGCTGGAAAGTCCCAAGTCCGTGGGTTAGGCTAGAGGCTGCTCCTGACTCATGTAACAGCAGGTGCTGGTGGATCCAAGATCAAAAGGTCAGATAACAGGCCTCTGGCTCACAGGCTGTGGAGGCCAATGAATCCTAAGATTGACAGGTGAGACAGCAGGTAAGCTGCTAGCTCAAGTCCCAAGAACCGGAGGTCAGATGAACAGGAGCCAGCTGCAGGATCCAGAGCAAACATAAGCCTTGCCAGAAAGTCCACCTATATTGGATGCAGGCCACATCCCCAAGGAAACTCCCTTTCAACTGACTGGCTGCTCACAACAGATTTCATCATGGAAGTGATCACATTATATCAGATCTCATTACGGAGGTGATTACATCATTTAAAAAGCTGCCAGACTACATCATAACTGCCAAACGAGGATCATGGCCCAGCCAAGTTGACACACAACTTTAACCATCACACCCTTCTTAAGTATATCTGCATTTTAAAAGACACAAGATGGAGAACATGCTAAAGGTCTTAATCTCTAGTGATGGAATTTCATATACTCTGGCACTAGACCTTCCTGATCCCTCGAGCCATCTCACATAGGTGCCGCTACCCTTTCTTCTCTCTCTGTCTGCAGAGTGGGGAGCCTCAGCATACCCTTCTTCATACAGCCAGCTCAGGAGAGCATTCCTCTTCATGTGGCAGATTTCTGCAGGATGTCAGAAGCACCTGGGGTAATGAGAGGAGCAGTGGACGGATCTGTACTCAGAACATATGGACTCAAGTCTCTTCTCTACTATGTGTTCATGGGGTGACCTGAGCAAGACATGAAAATCCTCTGAGCCCAGCCTTGCTCACCCCACTTCATAGGGTGGTGATGAGGCTCCAAAGTGGACACCAGCCTGGGCAGATGCTGTGCAAAGTATTGTCCTAATGTAGGCTGCTATTACTACCCTGTTGCGGCAATTCTATCTCATTTGTACCTTATCTGAAAAATTAGTGCTATAAATGAGATACTTCTTTCCAGTTGCTCTAAAATTGCAATAAAATTAGCATTTCAATTTGTGCCTGCCTTTTTTCCCCTTGAGGGCCCTCTGGAGTAGTCTCACATTTTCCTTCATTGGGATACTCTCCTCCTGCCTCTTACTCATTAGCACACCATGTCTGTTATTTCACACACATTGTATACACAGTTTCTCACTCTCCCTCCTTCCTTTCTTCAGTCTCTTGCTAAGTCTCTCTCTGGCCATGTTTTCAGTTCATTTACATGCCTCTATTTCTCAGTCAAAGAGCCCTGGTGGTAAGACGAGGTACCCAGGGTGCGGAAAATTCCACTGCCTGAAGCAGTTTGCTTGGCACAGTTTGCACCTTTACATTAAAATCCTGGTTCCCCTCTTCTTAACTGCTGCCCAAAACTAGAGGAAACTGGTGGAAACCGGTTTAGACATCATGTTAACATTCAGGATAACCTTTTAGACCTCATATGTAGTAACTTCCCTGCCTCTGGGTGTAGTTAACCATTTGCTGAACACATGACGCATGAAGTTATATGTAAACCCCATTGCACTTGTGTAGTATGATTAAGAATGTTGCTGATGTAACTTGTATGAACTTCCTACCTGTAAACCCCTTAAAAGTAACCTTCCCTTGAGCCCTCACTGAGCAGTCTTGGTGGCAGCAGCCCCAACTGTTTCCTTTCCTTGTGCAAAGAAATAAAGGCACATTTCTACTCACTCACTTTGTTCTCTCATTTATTGGCTAAGATGAGTCACACCAGGGAGAACCTGGGATTTCCACCAGGCAACAGTGGCACAGTGGTTAAGTGCTCAACTGGTAACCGAAAAGTCGGTGGTTCAAACCTACCAGCCACTCTGTGGGAGACAGATGTGGCAGTCTGCTTCTGTAAAGATTACAGCCTTAGAAACCCTATCTGGCAGTTCTACTCTGTCCTTTAGGGTCACTATGATTTGGATTTGACTCAACAGTAATAGGGTATACACTGTCACACAGAGACACACACACACACAGAGCTTTTTTTCTCTCTCCTCCCCTTTGGGCAGGAAGAACTGTCAAGGAGAGGGCAGCTTTCTGGGGGTAGGGTGGGCATTATAGGTGAAGGGAACACCTTGAAGAAGGCCTTAATAGGAGGGAAGGAAAGGATATGTTTGAAAAATGGCTAATAGGCCACTGTCTCTGCATCATGGATGGCATAGGTGGAGAGGGTTGGGAGTGCTGTGGAAAACACAGCTGGTAAGGTCAGTAAAGCCAGATGGTGAAGGGTGAAGCATTCATCCTTTATCCTATATGCATTGGAGAGTCTTCGTCCTTTGTCTTGTATTCGGTGGAGCAATATGGCAGATATACTCATCACAGTAATTGTAATAAAAAAAAAAAAAGTTACTGTCAAGTAGATTCTGACTCATGTTGACCCCATGTGTGTCAGAGTAGAACTGTGCTCCTTAGGGTTTTCAATAGCTGCTTTTTCAGAAGTAGATTGCCATGCCTTTCTTCCACTGTGCCTCTGGGTGGGCTGGAACCTCCAACCTTTTGGTTTGCAGCCAAGTGTGTTAACCATTTGCACAAACCAGGGACTCTACACTAATCTTAACAAGTCCTCTTTTTCCCACCCTATGTAGTTAAATTCCTGGCCAGTGATGTTTAAGAAAGCCTCAGATTAAAAAAGAAAGAAAGAAAGCTTCAGATGCTTTGTTCTTTGTTGATCACTGGATTTTTCCCTCTGGTAGAGCTGTGAATATCTCACCCCCAGGCGGTCTCTATTTCCCATCCTCTCTCACCTCCCAGGACCCTCAGGCTTTCTGCTTGTAGCTCCCACCTCCCCCATCCCAATTAAGACCTCATAGTTCCAGTAGCGTAGGAGTCCTAGTATTATCACCAACCAATCGAGGAGTACAACCTCTCGACACCTCAGTTTCCTGTGTGTAAAATGGGAAACACACTTCTTGTCTTTGAGAAAAAGAGAAACTTCAATGATAAGATAATGAGGCTTCCTCTGAGGATGAAGAGAGCTGAAAAGAGTGTTGTTCCCACCCTAACAATGAGTAAAAGCTGGATAAGCTACAAAATTGTAACTTTCATGGAGCCAGTGAGAGAACTGAGATCACAAGGCAAGCCAGTAAACCAAATTCCAAAAAGGGACAAGCCCTCAAGGGAGAGATGGGGCGTACCAACTGTTTATCCTTTGGCAGAGGAAGGGAGAAAGAGCTGGCTGCCAAACAAGCTAGTAAGAAGAACTAAACTAAAATGTTAACAAATTCTTAAAGGCCAAGTGTGGGCTAGAATGTCAGTTTGGAGTAGCTAGGGGTTATAGCCACGAGGAGTGCTTGCACTCACTTGCCAACTCTTTTTCATGAGCCTCCACTGCCTACTCACAAGAAAGATCTGGGGCAGGGCAGGAGACTGAAGAGTGGCTAGTATGAGAGGGAAGAAGGTAATGGATGGCTGAGGGAAACTGGCACAAAGCCTTGCTTGCTTCTCTAGACTCTTCTCGCCTATGAAGCAAAAACCTTAAGCCCTTGAGGGAGAGGTAGCAAACCTCTAGATCCACAGCTTCTAGGAGAGGAGCAGAAGTAAATCCCATCTGCCTCTGGAGAGGGTAGGAAATCCTCTTTCAGGACCAAACCAAAAACCCACTTCCACTGAGTTGATTCCGACAAGCGACCCTACAGGACAGAGTAGAACTGCCCCATAAGGCTTCTAAGGCTGTAGATTTTTACGGAAGCAGACTGCCACATCTTTCTCCCACGGAGTGGCTGGTGGGTTTGAACAACTGACCTTCAGTTAGCAGTCGAGCACTTTAACCACTGTGCCACCAGGGCTCCTTTCTTTCAGTACACAGGCAAAGATGCATTGCTGCAGAAAGAAGTTGTTAGTTGTTGTTAGGTGCTGTTGAGTTGGTTCCAACTCATAGCGACCTTATCTACAACAGAACGAAACACTGCCTGGACCTGTACCATCCTCACAATCTTTGCTTTGCTTGAGCCCATTGTTGCAGCCACTGAAGAAGGGTAGAAGCAAAAACTCTCTGCCCCTAGGGGAACAGAAACTTTTTGAGCCAAGAATCTTACATCAATACCAAGAAGAGGACTGCACAGCTATAAAGGGGCAGTAAATTCCCACCCAGGGCCAACAACAGATACAAAGCAGAGTTTGGCTACCACAGTGAGGAGAGCATGAATGTCATTAAAAGCTTCCCCTCTGGGCTGACAAATGAGCCTAGGTGCACAGGGCTCACCTAAGACTGAGGCTGGAGCAGGACAAGAGAGAATACCTCCTGGCCCACCAAAAACCTAGCACTGAATAACAAGAAATCTACTGCTGGAGAGGACGGAAAAGCATGAGGAGAGATTCCCCCGTGTGGTGTAAATACTCAGGAAGAGAGAAAAGTTGAGGGAGAAACAGAAACACTGAGAAAAACTCTAGCACTCCAGTCCCATTCTAATCAGATGGTAATGGTAGTCCACTGCTAGAATTTAAAGGCTGAACTAGCTCAAATCCTGACTAGCTTGGCTCAGCTCAATCCCCACCTCCACCACCACCATTCTACTTACCTTAGTCTCTATTATTCCTCTATGCATGATGTCTGGAATGCAATAAAAAATTGAGATAAACAAAATAGCAAGAGAAAACATCCTGTTACTAAGAAATAAGGCAATAAACATAACCAGAATCAGAGACGATCCAGATGTTAGAACTATCCGACAGAAATTTTAACATAACTAAACAATATGCTAAAGACTCTATAGGAAAACGTGAATAACATGAATGAAGAGATGGGGAACTTCAACAGAGAGATGAAAACTATAAGAAAAAGTCTCTGCTGGAAATCAAAAGCACAATATCTGAGATGAAGCCCTCTGAGGGGCTGTCATGGATTGAATTGTGTCCCCCAAAATATCTGCCAACTTGGCTGGGTCATGATTCGCAATACTGTATGATTGTGTAATCTGATGTTATTTCCTTATGTGTTGTAAACTATCACTATGATGAGGTTATATGTGATCTCCTTATGTGTTGTAAATTCTATCACTGTGATGAGGTTATACTGATGAGGTTTACAAGATTAGATAGTGCCTTAATCCACTCTCTTGAGATATAAAAGAGAGAAGTGAGCGGAGACACAGGGGAACCTCATACCACCAAGAAAGCAGTGCCAGGAGCAGAGTGTGTCCTTTGGACCTGAGGTTCCTGCGCTGAGATGCTCCCAGAACAAGGCAGGACTGATGCATGACAAGGACCTTCCTCTGGAGCTGACAGAGAGAGAAGGCCTTTCCCTGGAGCTGATACCCTGAATTTGGACCTGTAGCCTACTAGACTATGAGAGGATAAATTTCTCTTTGTTAAAACCACCCACTTGTGGTATTTCTGTTAGAGCAGCACTAGATGACTAAGACATGGGCCCATGAGTAGACTGGACACAGTTGAGAAAAGAATGAGTGAACTTGAAGAAAGATCAATAGAAACTATCCAAACTAAAACAAATGAGTGGGAAAATGAGTGTGAAAAAAATTAACATATTTAAGAATTGTGAGACAATATCAAATGGTCTGCCATACATGCAGTTCAAGTCCCAGAAGGAAATGAGGAAGAGGACAGTGCAGAAGAAATATTTGAAGGCAAGTATTTTTCAGAAATACATGAAACCATAGATCTAAGAGTTACAGAGAACCCCCAACAGGATATATACTTTTAGAACACCTAGACACAACAGTGCCAAACTGCTAAAAACTAAAGACAAAGAGGAAATCTTGAAGGCAGCCAGAGAAAAAAAAGAATCATGTATAGAGAGACAAAGTTTAGAAATACAGCGATATTCTTGTCAGAAGCTATAAAAGCCAAAAAGAATAGAGAGATATCTTTAAAGAATTGAAAGAAAAATCTGTTAAACCAGAAATTTATACCCAGAAAAACCATATTTCAAAAATGAGGGTAAGATAATGACTTTTTCAGAAAAACAAAAGCTTGGAGAATTAATTTCCTTCAGACCTGTTTTATAAGAAATGCTAAAATTTTATTTCATCATGAAAAAGGTGTATAATACCAAATGGAAACTTGAATACACTCAATGAATGGAAGAGCATATAAAAAGGTAAACACGAAGGTAAATATGAAGGACATTCTTCTATTTATTTTTAATTGTATAAGATAATTGACCAAAAAAAAAAAAAAAAGAATAACAATACATTGTGTGAATTGTAACATATATTAAAATAAAATATGTAACCAAAGTAGCACAAAAGGATTGGAGGGAAAGATTGGAAGTATACTGTTACAAGTTTCTTACACTCTGTGTGAACTGGCATAATATTATTTGTAGATAGATGTGGTAAGATAAAGATGGATATTGTCAACCCAGGGCCAACCACTATAAAGCAATTTTTTAAAATAATATTTTATCATGTTTTTCATGAAAGTTTACACAGCAAATTAGGTTTCCATTTAGCAATTATATGGCACAGGACCAGGCAGTGTTTCGTTCTATTGTACATAGGGTAGCTATGAGTCGGAACCAACCCAATGGCGCCTAACAACAACAAGGCATATCGTTCAGTGACTTTGGTTACCTTTTTCATAACGTGTCAACGTTCTCATTATTTCCATTCTGGTTGTTCCATTTCCATTAATCTAGCTTCCCTGTCCCCCCTTACCTTCTTATCTTTGCCTTATGGTAAATGTTGACCATTTAGTCCCATACCATTTTTCTTTTTTTTAAAAAATAAAATAGCACAGTACTCATGGGTGATGTTGTCTATTTTATGAACTAATCTGTTATTTAACTGAAAGGTGGAAGGAGTGGTTTCAGTTCCAGGTTTAAAGGATGTAAAACAATTTTAAAAGAGTATAATTAATGAACTAATAACGGATATAAAGTAAAATCACAAAGAAGTAATTAATACAAATGAAAGCAGGAAAAGAACAAATCAAACAGTCAGAAAACAGTTAGCAATGTAATCGATGTAAAGCCAATCACATCAATAATTACATTACATGTAAACAGTCTAGGACTTTAGCTTTCAACCAGGATGGAATAACACTGACCAGATTTACCCTCCTGCCTGAAACAACCAAAAAACTAGACAAAATATACGAAAACAGTGGCTTTCAAGACACTAGACATTAGGCTACAGATGACAGTGATCCCTGAGAGACAGGGAACAAATGAGTTGAGATCTATGATTGCCCAACATGACTGTGGTGGAAGAGTTTCAGGTGACTCAAGAAAACTACCTGAGTTGAGGAGGCAGAGTTGAGATTTGAGAGAGTGTAGAGTAGTCAGAAGGAGCCCTGGTGATGCAGTGGTTAAGCACTAAGCTGCTAATTGAAAGGTTGGCAGTTCAAACCCACCAGCTACTACATGGGAGAAAGATGTGGCAGTCTGCTTCTGTAAAGATTTACAGCCTATGGGGCAGTTCTACCCTATTCAGTAGGGTCGCTATGAGCCAGAATCAACTCTATGGCAATGTTTTGTTTTTGTTTTTGTTTTTTTTAAGGTAGTCAGAGTTCACAGTAGAGAGTACTAGAGAGAAGGGAACTGTACAGAAGAGAAACTCAGATACTTGCAAAGGGTCCTGTGAGTATTCTGCAGAGAGAGTACTGACTGATGAGTGCATGAGTATGAATCTGAGAATCTAGCTTGAGACTGGGGAAAGAACCACTCAAAAGGATTATAGGGAACAGTGCCCAACCCTTGTACTAACTAGGAATAATATGTTTTCCCATTAGCCAGGTTGGCAAACCTTATAATCCATAGGGCATTGAGTAGAGTACTCAGAAAGGTCTTCCTCAGTGGTGGGATGTAATAAACCTTAGAGTAAACATGGCTCTAGTCCCACTTAACGTATCTTAAAAGTAAGACCTAAAACTATCAAACTATTTTCAAGTAAATTTACTGCATCCCAGAACAAAGCTCAAGAATATTTATAGGAATACAAAAATAACCAGTAATCAACAATGCAAAAAACACGATGCCTACCATCCAATATAAGATTAGCAGGCATACAAAGAAGCAGGAAAATATGACCAATAATGAGGGGGGAAATCAACCAATCATTCAGAAATGACCTAGAATTCACACAGATGCTAAATTTAGCTGACAAGGACATTAAAATAGTTATTATAACTGCATCCCATAGTTTAAAATTCTTGAGTAGAAACATGGAAGCAATAGAAGAGATTCAAATCAAATTTTTAGAGATGAAAACTACAACGTCTGAAACGAAAAATATACTGGATTGGTTTAACAACAGATTAGACATGGCAGATGAAAAGATTGGTGAATTTGTTGTGGTGAATTCTTTCTCGTTTTTTGTGTCTGAAAAAAGTATTTCACTTTGTTTTTGAACGGTAATTTCATTGGGTACACAAGTATACTGTATAGAATTCTACCTTAACAGCTTTTTTCTTTCAGTACTTGGAATATGTTACTGGACTATCTTTATGATTGCATTGTTTTCGATGTGAATTTTTGCTATTGTTATTATCTTTGTCCCTATTTTTCCTCTGGCTACTACTTTTAAGATTTTTCTCTTTGTTACTGGTTTCAAGCAATTTGATTTTGATGGGTTCTTGATGTAGTTTTCTTCGTGTTTCTTCTGCTTAGACCTTTTGGGATCTGAGAGCTTTCGTCATATTTGGAAAATTTGGAGCCATTATTTCTTCTTTTATTTATTCTGTCCCCCTCCTGCGGGACTCCTAAACCAAACCAAAAACCTGTTGCTGTCAAGTTGATTCTGACTCATAGCGACCCTATAGGACAGTATAGAACTGCCTCATAGGGTTTCCAAGGAGTGGCTGGTGGATTCAAACTGTGGACCTTTTGGTTAGCAGCCAAGCTCTTAACCACTGTACCAGCAGGGTTCCAGGGGACTCCTAGTACATGTATATTACGCCTCTTGAGGTGGTTCACGTTTATTGATGTGTTGTTCACTTTTTATTTTTAATCCTTATTTCTCTTTGTGTTTCTTTTTGGTAGTTTTTATTGGTATGTGTTCAAGTTCACTCATCTTTTCTTCTTCAATGTCTAATCTTTTGTTAATCCTATCTGGTATATTTTTTATTTCCAGCATTGTAATTTTCATCTCTAGAAGCTTGGTTTAGATTTGTTTTATATATTCCATTTCTCTACTATCATATCTAACCCTCCTTTAGCTTTTTAAATATATGAAATATAGTTAAAATTACTGTTTTAAAGGTACTGTTTCTACTAATTCTATCATCTGTGTCAGTTCTGGTGAGTTTCATTTGACAGATTTTTTTCCTTATTATGGGTCATATTTCTCCTGCTTCTGTACATGTCCAGTAATTTTTTTTTTAATTGGATCCTAGTTATTGTACATTTACTTTGTTAGATGCTGGGTATTTTTGCATTCAGTAAATATTCTTAAGCTTTGTTTGAGAAAACAAACTACTGGAAACAGTTCGACCCTTTGAGGCCTTATTTTTAAGTTTTATTTGACACAACCAGAGCAGCATTTAATCTAGTGCTTTTTTTTTTTTTTTACTTTACTCCTGAGGCAAGAACTTTCTGGTTATACTACCAAATGCCTCATAATTATGAGGCACTTCAGTCTGGCTTGTCATAACAGCCTGGTCATTTACTTCCCTGTGTAGGCTCTAGGTATTGTTCCCTGTAATCCATTCAGGCAAGTCTTTCCTCACACACATGTACTGAGCAGTACTCAGTTGAATATTTAAGGGGGACCCTCTGTAGATGTCTAGAGTTCTCTTTACCTGCAGCTCTCTCATCTGTGTTTCTCTGTCCTGCAAACTCTAGTCTCTTTGTCCTTCCTGGACTCGTAGCTCTGTCTCTTCAATGCATAGAAGCCACTAAGCTCTCCTTGGGTTCCCTTCCCTGCATCACAAATATAAATAAATAAATAGCCAAACTCATTATTGTCAAGTAAATTCCAACACTTAGCAACCCCATGTGTTAGAGTAGAACTTCTCTATACAGTTTTCTTGGCTACAAACTTTATAGAAGCAGATCCCCAGGACTTTCTTCTGCAGTGCCACTGGGTAGTTTCAAAGCACCAGCCTTTAGGTTAGTAATGACTACAAACTGTTTGCACCATGCAGGGAACTTATTACAAGCTGGGGGAATTGTAGAGATCATCTCATTTGTTTACTGTCTCTCAATGATTACTATCTTTTGTTGCCTGATGTTCAATTTCTTGAATCCTGTTGCTTCATATATTTTGTCCTAATTTTTAGTTATATCAGGTGAGAGTATAAATCCAGCCCTATTACTCTATCTTGGCCCTGATGTTTTTAAAAGGCATTTAAAATGAAGCAGGTATTTGAAGATTTTATCATTGGACTTAAAATGCAAAAACTGTAAGTTCAGAACTTAAAGTCATGTTTGTTTTTATAATCAAAAGAAGAAATTTTGTCATATCCTGGAATTTATAATTTATTTGTCTTTTAAATTTTCTAAAAGAAAGCTATTTAGGGGGAAAGAAGCAAAAATAACATTGCAAAAGGACTTCCGACAAGATGGCGCTCTAGGCAGAAACACCACGCCGTCCCTCCACAACAAAGA